>NC_091156.1:47145008-47205008 GCF_040958095.1 Procambarus clarkii
CACTTTGAAGAAAGTGGCTATATAGAGCAAAATAAAAACGAAGGGAGGTGAACGAAACACCATTTCCTTCACCAATGTAATATATTATCACCGTTAAAAGTATATATGTAGCAAAATAAATAGACTTACTACACGAATATTTGTCGCTTTCGTACAGGACACTCAAAACACACACACAATGCAGTGTTCATTAAGCCCAGTGTTTCCCCCACACTTGGTACCTTTTTCCAATTGTACTGAGAAGCACTGGCGAGTTTCACCTTGTACGTGGATCGATCCACAGACAGTGTCACGAGGTGCCTCTACCCCACTATAGCCCTCCAACTGCACGCTGGAAGAGGACTTCAACCACACGCTGAACGGGGTCACGCCACTATGTACAGGGGTAGTTATCCCCTGGCAGGAGTCCCTAGCGGCAGGCTAGCAGCACTTCGCAATAGGCACCTCCTTGTCGTCAGGTACTCCCCCAAGCCAATTCTCGGGTACGCCGATCTCTATCCACACTGCGAAATCCAGCAGCCAGCACACTGCTAAGATCAGCGGCGGCTTCTGGGGTCTTCTTCTACGACCAAGCGGAGAGTACTAGGATCACCCGAGGTAAATTGTCATCCTCAGTACCACTGCTGCCCCACGTCACTTCTATGGACACAGACACATCATTGTTACGGACCCGAATCCAGCGTCCGAGCACGGAGCAGTGACGAACGCGCCATCTGTGGGTCAGCTCCCGAAACCCCCACCAAATGGACGACGACACCTGGTGAGGACGAAGTGTACCAGCCACAAGGGCCAGTTTCCAGTCCTGTGCAGCTCACAACACCGCCGCTGCTGACCTCTGGTGAAGTGGTGCTCAGACGACAACGCCATCTATGGAGTGGATACGTCGGGCGTTTGTGTCTGAGCCTGTAAGTGAGGTGCTTTAGTGTGTCCCTGTTATTGATGACGTGTCTGCTTTCAGAGACGACCTGGGACTGCTGTAAGGGAAGTTGAGTCAGTCTACCCAAGGCAGCCGTCCCCATACCTTGTGCTTTGCTGCAGCAGCTGTGAGTCGCCTCCCGGAGGAACACTGTGGTGTTACCCTGCCAGTGAAGTGGCAGTTGATGGATTGTCGTACCCGGGACCGACTGCTGGAGACGATTGACCACTGGGGTATTGTGGACAGGAGAGTGATCTGTGGTATCACACAAGGCTCCTGACTAGGGCGCTACCCTAGTATCGCTCGTGGAGTGGCCTGACCAGCGTTGCTGATCCGGAACCTGCCAGCAGTCTGCTGGAATTGTGGTTGACGGCCTCCACGGTGGTGCCCCAGTGGAACTGTGTTTTGGCTGACCTGTGTCCGGGGTAGACTCAGCTTGATCGAAGGATTCGTCAAGAGACCACGAGAGCACCGAGGACTTGGCACCGAGAGGATCCAGCGTCTTCAGGAGAAGACGACCGTGTATATACTTCCCCTGTGTAGTGTTAATACCCCTCCCCCTGTGTAACTTTTATATATTACTTATAGGTGAAGGTAATTATAATCTTAAGTTTTTGCCTTTCTTTCCCTTCCCCTTTTATTTTACTTGCGTCACGGATCTCATCCCTTGAAAGCCACTACTGGCTTGGGGCCGGATACCCTTCCTCTAATAACATCAGAGTCCGAACCCAGTTGCGACCCGCGAGGGGCGTAACATAATTGGCATCCCCAGCGGGATCCGTCCCCTTGTTAAGTATGTTTGACAGGGGTGGTGAAGTGGCGTAATCCCTGTATATAATTCCCCCGTGTGTGACGATTGGGACGTTATACGTCCTGTGCAGTGCTAAGAGTGACAAAGTGCAGAATTGTGCAGTGCGGTGCTCGGTGTGATTAAGTGCAATATTGTAGAGCGAAGTGTTCGCTGTGATTCAGTGCAATATTGTGTAGTGCGGTGCCCGAAGTAATTACGTGCAATATTGGCAAGTGAGGTGCCAGGTGCGATAAAGTGCAATATTGCCGTAGAACAGTGCTCGGTGCGTTAAGTGCTAACGTGAAAGCGGTGTGTTAAGTGCTAGTTAAGTGTTCCGTCTGTGACAATGGCAGAAAAAGCTACCATCGATGATCTGGACGATGTTCAGGCTTTTCTGAACAGAGAGGACTGTCTTGCCAGATTAAAATATCTGAGCAAACCGGAACTTGTACTAGTGAGCGCCTACCTGGAGATCAAGATCCGTGCCAGTGATTCCCGTGTGGAGATCTTGTCCAAGGTTCACCGGCACCTGAAGGCAGAAGAGAAACAGGAAGGCGAGACTCCTAGTACAAGGGAAGGTGAGGAAATAGCTTCCACGGAAAAGGAAGATAAGGGCAGTGACGTTGACAGTGATGCAGGTGAGCTTAACATTAGCTTTCTTACAGTCAAAATGCGTGCCTTAGAGATAAATCGCGAGATAGAGTGGAAGAAGTTAGAATTAAAACGAGAATTAAACGATAAAGCAGTGAAGATGAAAAATAAAGAAATGGAGATGAAAGATAAAGAATTGGCGATGAGGCGTTTAGAATTAGAAAGAGAAGAAAGAAGAGAAGAGAAACGAGAAAGAGAAGAGCGAGAAAGAGATAAGAAACGAGAAAGAGAAGAGCGAGAAAGAGAAGAGCAACAGCGAGAGAGAGAAGAAAAAGAAAGACAGAGACAACATGAACTAGAAGTATTACGGTTAGGCGGTGGTCGGAGGCAAACAACGGACACCAGTAGTTTCGATCTGGTAAGGAACATCAAAATGGTCCCCAAATTCAACGAGAAGGAAGTTTCAAAGTTCTTCGCAGCCTTCGAGAAAGTCGCTGCCTCTTTGGAGTGGCCAAGGGAGAATTGGGCCATCATGATACAGTCAGTCTTGACTGGGAAGGCCCAAATCGCCTACTCTACGTTATCCCTTGACGACTCCGGCGATTACGACAAGGTGAAGAAGGTCGTGCTCATGGCGTACCAATTGGTACCTGAGGCTTACAGGCAGAAGTTCAGAAACCTGAAAAAGACCTCAGAACACACCTTCACCGAATTCGCCACTATCAAGGAGCGACTTTTCCAGGAATGGTGTGCCTCTCGGAAGGTGGAGACCAAAGAAGACCTCGAGCAGCTCATACTGTTAGAGGACTTCAAGGATTGTTTGTCTGGAGACCTAAAGACGTACTTGGAAGAGCAGCAGGTGGAGACCTTGAGCGCGGCAGCCACCATGGCTGAAGAGTACATCCTGACTCATAGGCCGTCTGCTAAGTACGTCCCGAGGAATTACCAGCGCCGGTTTGACAAACCTCATGACGAAGAGGAGACCCCCGTCCCACGAAGCGCTAAGAAGACGCCCCCAAGTAGCCCTCGAAGGACTAGTCCTAACAGTCCGAAACACCGGAGTCCGAGGAGGAATGTGGTGTGCTGGACTTGTGGGCAGAAAGGGCATGTAGCTGCTATGTGCCGAGGCAGAAGAGGTAGCGGCGCACGTCGGGAGGTGATGTTGATGAGCTGTGTAACACCACCAGCAGGAAGCCAGTCTACGATTGCGCAGGAAGAACCCAGATTGTTTGCCCCTCACACTTCAAGCGGGTATGTAACAAGTGATCATACTGGTAGATCAGTTGTAGTGCTCAGAGATAGTGGAGCAGCCCAGTCCCTGATCGTGAGAAGCTCGTTACCCGAGGGGGTGAGTGTGGATGGGAGACAAGAGGTTGTCCTGGTTGGGTTTCCAAGGACGCAGTACATCGCCCCCTTAGTGCCAGTACATCTCGACTCGCCTTACTTCAGCGGCACATGTGCGTTGGCAGTAGTCGATACCCTCCCTATAGCAGGGATTGACGTGGTACTATCCAACGACTTGGTGACAGATTGGAGCATCAATCTTCCCAAGGTCGTGGACGAGTCGGCCGGAACAGCAAGGTCAGAGGTAACAGGCAGTGGTAATATCCAGGTAAAAACAGACCCGGATTTAAACGTGTTTAATTTGTCCTCTCACCCGCAGATCGACAGTATTCTAACAGTGTCTCCTGATTCTTCTCCCGACTAGGAACATGCGGTTACGATAGCAGAGGTAACTGGGCATGAAGAGAGGTCTCGTGTGCAAGCACCCACGGATACCAACGAGTCTGGAGCGAAGGCGGATGTGTACTTGCGGTATGGCAAGATACAGCGTTCATTGAACCGGCCAGAGATTCCCCAGACGTCAGAGGTATGTGAGGTGTGTTCGAACGGTCTAGTGCCCTCTTTGGTCCAAACCAGGCTAATGGATGTAGCCAGCTATGGACATTTCAAGCTCAGGAAACTTGTCCCTAAGTTAACCAAATGTTTCTTAGCGGTGTTTTATTTTATTCTTGTATGTGCTCTCAGTGAGGACCAGTGGACGACCCGGCAGATAATGGCTCCCGTGAACAACATGAAGAGGTCCCAGGGATTGGAGACGTGCACAGTGAATGTTGCAGTTGAAGAAGGGACCTGGAAGGTGATGGTTGATACAGGTGGTACGACATATGATAATATGAGTGACTGTTTCCAACAGGTTGACACCCCCCCGCGTGATAGCTGAGCCTAAATGCAGCGTTATATGGAACGTTGGTCGACCAGACGGTGACAGAGCGAATGCCATCTTCGGTGTGCAAGCAGCCCTGTTGGAACTAGGTGTGAGCCTAGTAGGGGCGTATGCAGTAAGTACTGACTTGCCCACTGTCGCTGTCACTCTGAATTATCAGACCCCTGTATTCCAGGTTCCTGTCTCCCTGAAGGACCTTCGGACCGGTCACAGAAATGCCGTCTGTGACCAGCCATCATCGGTGCCACGACACAGGGAAGTGTCGAGTCGCCCCACATCGTGTCTACACCGATCCTTACTCGAGAGATGTGAGATGATGCCCCTGCTTGACATCGCAGAGGAGGTGTGGAAAATTACGTCAGGCAGGTCATCGCCTGCCATTTTCAAGTTCCCTTTGTGCCAGGGTTTCTCCTTAGTACAGTTCTGTGGACGAGACAGCCTCGCCGTTCCAGTTTACAGTATAAGTGAGTCCATTTGGAGTTGTGTCGCCGTGCTAATTTGGTTTGTGTTTCTCTTTATAGAACCCCAAACCAAATTCTTTTTGGTGGGGAGGTGTTACGGACCCGAATCCAGCGTCCGAGCACGGAGCAGTGACGACCGCGCCATCTGTGGGTCAGCTCCCGAAACCCCCACCAAATGGACGACGACACCTGGTGAGGACGAAGTGTACCGGCCACAAGGGCCAGTTTCCAGTCCTGTGCAGCTCACAACACCGCCGCTGCTGACCTCTGGTGAGGTGGTGCTCAGACGACAACGCCATCTATGGAGTGGATACGTCGGGCGTTTGTGTCTGAGCCTGTAAGTGAGGTGCTTTAGTGTGTCCCTGTTATTGATGACGTGTCTGCTTACAGAGTCGACTTGGGACTGCTGTAAGGGAAGTTGAGTCAGTCTACCCAAGGCAGCCGTCCCCATACCTTGTGCTTTTCTGCAGCAGCTGTGAGTCGCCTCCCGGAGGAACACTGTGGTGTTACCCTGCCAGTGAAGTGGCAGTTGATGGATTGTCGTACCCGGGACCGACTGCTGGAGACGATTGACCACTGGGGTATTGTGGACAGGAGAGTGATCTGTGGTATCACACGAGGCTCCTGACTAGGGCGCTACCCTAGTATCGCTCGTGGAGTGGCCTGACCAGCATTGCTGATCCGGAACCTGCCAGCAGTCTGCTGGAATTGTGGTTGACGGCCTCCACGGCGGTGCCCCAGTGGAACTGTGTTTTGGCTGGCCTGTGTCCGGGGTAGACTCAGTTTGATCGAAGGATTCGTGAAGAGACCACGAGAGCACCGAGGACTTGGCACCGAGAGGATCCAGCGTCTTCAGGAGAAGACGACCGTGTATATACTTCCCCTGTGTAGTGTTAATACCCCTCCCCCTGTGTAACTTTTATATATTACTTATTGGTGAAGGTAATTATAATCTTAAGTTTTTGCCTTTCTTTCCCTTCCCCTTTTATTTTACTTGCGTCACGGATCTCATCCCTTGAAAGCCACTACTGGCTTGGGGCCGGATACCCTTCCTCTAATAACATCAGAGTACGAACCCAGTTGCGACCCGAGAGGGCCGTAACAATCATCAGTTAAATGGAAGGTACTGGTGAAACCAGGAAGTAATACTCACTGGGGAATTGACATCGTGCTCCATAGCACAACAGATGGCGCTAGTCTGGAGCCGCCACCTCACCAGAGGTCATCCACATCGACCTCTGTCTGACCAAGGCAGGAATCTTGAGCCACTTGTTACGATCACTCCACCACCAAAAGATGACGTTGCCTACATAGCGTCCAATATCAGGGAAGTTCGGGTACGGACTCGTAGATGGCGCTGGAACTGCCACTCAACCCCCTGACAAGGGTGACGAGTCCGTAACAATATATATATTGTTACAGATGCATGTGTACTCACCTATTTGTGCTTGTGGGAGTTGAGCTCTGGCTCTTTGGTCCAGCCTCCCAACTGTCAATCAACTGGTGTACAGGTTCCTGAGCCTACTGGGCTCTATCATATCTTCACTTGAAACTGTGTATGGAGTCTGCTTCCATCACTTCACTTCCTAATGCATTCCATTTGTCAACCACTCTGACACTAAAAATGTTCTTTCTAACGTCTCAATGGCTCATTTGGGCACTCGGTTTCCACCTGTGTCCCCTAGTGCATGTGCCCCTTGTATTAAATAGTCATTCTTTATCTACCCTTTTAATTCCTCTGAGAATCTTATATGTGGTGATTATGTCCCCTCTAACTTGTCCTGTCTCCCTGGTGTGTGTGTGTGTGTGTGTGTGTGTGTGTGTGTGTGTGTGTGTGTACTCACCTAGTTGTACTCACCTAGTTGTGTTTGCGGGGGTTGAGCTCTGGCTCTTTGGTCCCGCCTCTCAACCGTCAATCAACAGGCGTACAGATTCCTGAGCCTATCGGGCTCTATCATATCTACACTTGAAACTGTGTATGGAGTCAGCCTCCACCACATCACTTCCTAATGCATTCCATTTGTCAACCACTCAGACACTAAAAAAGTTCTTTCTAATATCTCTGTGGCTCATTTGGGCACTCAGTTTCCACCTGTGTCCCTTTGTGCATGTTCCCCTTGTGGTAAATAGACTGTCGTTATCTACCCTATCAATTCCCTTCAGAATCTTGAATGTGGTGATCATGTCCCCCCCTAACTCTTCTGTCTTCCAGCGAAGTGAGGTTTAATTCCCGTAGTCTCTCCTCGTAGCTCATACCTCTCAACTCGGGTACTAGTCTGGTGGTAAACCTTTGAACCTTTTCCAGTTTAGTCTTATCCTTGACTAGATATGGACTCCATGCTGGGGCTGCATACTCCAGGATTGGCCTGACATATGTGGTATACAAAGTTCTGAATGATTCTTTACACCAGTTTCTGAATGCCGTTCGTATGTTGGCCAGCCTGGCATATGCCGCTGATGTTATCCGCTTGATATGTGCTGCAGGAGACAGGTCTGGCGTGATATCAACCCCCAAGTCTTTTTCCTTCTCTGACTCCTGAAGAATTTCCTCTCCCAGATGATACCTTGTATCTGGCCTCCTGCTCCCTACACCTATCTTCATTACATTACATTTGGTTGGGTTAAACTCTAACAACCATTTGTTCGACCATTCCTTCAGCTTGTCTAGGTCTTCTTGAAGCCTCAAACAGTCCTCTTCTGTTTCAATCCTTCTCATAATTTTAGCATCATCCGCAAACATTGAGAGAAATGAATCGATACCCTCTGGGAGATCATTTACATATAACAGAAACAAGATAGGACCGAGTACAGAGCCCTGTGGGACTCCACTGGTGACTTCACGCCAATCGGAGGTCTCACCCCTCACCGTAACTCTCTGCTTCCTATTGCTTAGATACTCCCTTATCCATTGGAGCACCTTACCAGCTACACCTGCCTGTCTCTCCAGCTTATGTACCAGCCTCATATGCGGTACTGTGTCAATGGCTTTCCGACAATCCAAGAAAATGCAGTCCGCCCAGCCCTCTCTTTCTTGCTTAATCTTTGTCACCTGATCGTAGAATTCTATCAAGCCTGTAGGGCAAGATTTACCCTCCTTGAACCCATGTTGGCGATTTGTCACGAAGTCCCTTCTCTCCAGATGTGTTACCAGGTTTTTTCTCACGATCTTCTTCATCACCTTGCATGGTATACAAGTCAAGGACACTGGCCTGTAGTTCAGTGCCTCTTGCCTGTCGCCCTTTTTGTATATTGGGACCACATTCGCCGTCTTCCATATTTCTGGTAGGTCTCCCGTGTCCAGTGACTTACTATACACTATGGAGAGTGGCAAGCAAAGTGCCTCTGCACACTCTTTCAGTATCCATGGTGAGATCCCATCTGGACCAACAGCCTTTCTTTTGTGTGTGTGTGTGTTTACTAGTTGTGTTTTCTAGTTGTGTTTTTAAGGGGGTTAAGCTTTGCTCTTTCGGCCCGCCTCTCAACTGTCAATCAACTGTTTACTAACTACTTTTTTTTTTTTTTTTTTTTTTCCACACCACACACACACACTCCCCAGGAAGCAGCCCGTGACAGCTGACTAACTCCCAGGTACCTATTTACTGCTAGGTAACAGGGGCATTCAGGGTGAAAGAAACTTTGCCCATTTGTTTCTGCCTCGTGTGGGAATCGAACCCGCGCCACAGAATTACGAATCCTGCGCGCTATCCACCAGGCTACGAGGCCCCCCAATGTGTGTGTGTGTGTGTGTGTGTGTGTGTGTGTGTGTGTGTGTATGGGATACCCTTGGTAAGTGAGAGTGGCAGATAACCATAGACGTTGTGTGGTCAACGTGTGTGTGTGTGTGCGGGGGGGGGGGGTTATTGTCAAACCCAGCCTCCAACATTTGGGCTGACCATCACCTCAATCATCAACACTCCCCCAGCCTCCAGCTGGTGCTTGTAGATGCCCCATCTAACACATGTCTCGCATAAGCCTACAGTTCCTGAGATATTTAAACTCCTCAAGAAGCACCTCCAGGTAACCTCATGACAGTGGGGTCGCACCAATATAAACTGTATTGGATTTTATCTCGAAATAACAATATACTGACTAGATGTATATGTATGTATGTATTTATGTATGTATGTATTTATGTATGTATGTATTTATGTATGTATGTATGTATGTATGTATGTATGTATGTATGTATGTATGTATGTATGTATGTATGTATGTATGTATGTATGTATGTATGTATGTATGTATGTATATATGTGTGTATGTATGTATGTATGTATGTATGTATGTATGTATGTATGTATGTATGTATGTATGTATGTATGTATGTATGTATGTATGTATGTATGTATGTATGTATTTATATATGTATGTATGTATGCATGAATGTATTCCTAATCACGCCAAAGACTGCCTCTCTATCATCTAGTTTAAGATAAAAGCAACTAAGTACTACATAATCAACTCCATGTAACCTACCTTACCTACTAAGTGTCAACCTATATAATTTAAATTCATGCTGTTGATCTCAGTTAGCCTTGTCTTAGTTTTTACGTATTTCCTGAACCTGTCTTCTTACAGATTACGTTTGAATTTGACCGTTTGCCCGTATGGCCGAAAATGGACGTAATTTGAAAATGAAAAATAATTGAAAATAAATTTTGGAGTTTTTTCTTCCAAAACAGCAAGTTAAGGGTCCTCTGGAAGGTTAATAGGGCAGGAAGTTTTCCTAAGGTTTCAAAACGTCATGAAAACCGTCAATTGAAAGTTTCCTCTCCTAACCTTACCGAGTAAGCAGGAGGACTCACAACAGAAAACGTGATAGTACTTCACTTTCGTGAGCCAATTTAATGTCAAATTACGTTCATTTTGGCCATAGCGCGCATACGGGTGTATAGCAACGTAATTTTATGAGGACAGGTTGGCCGCCAAAGGTGTGGGTATTAGTGTCTTTAAGGATAGTATATACTAGCTCTATCTAGAAATCAAGCATGCTAATTGTAACGCAATATGTTTGTATGTACTTTTATCTACATAAACTATTTATTTATTTATATTATTGTATGCATGTACCTGACATGGGTGATGGAGGCATCATCCATGACCTAAATGGATGTCATGGTGAAGGAAACCATTTAGGACCCCAACCCATGAGCTATAGTTGACCCCATACCCCAACCCGTGAGCTGTAGTTGACCCCATACCCCAACCCGTGAGCTGTAGTTGACCCCATACCCCAACCCGTGATCTGTAGTTGACCCCATACCCCAACCCATGAGCTGTAGCTGACCCCATACCCCAACCTGTGATCTGTAGTTGACCCCATACCCCAACCCGTGAGCTGTAGCTGACCCCATACCCCAACCCGTGAGCTGTAGTTGACCCCATACCCCAACCCATGAGCTGTAGTTGACCCCATACCCCAACCCATGATCTGTAGCTGACCCCATACCCCAACCCATGAGCTGTAGCTGACCCCAACCCATGAGCTATAGTTGACCCCATACCCCAACCCATGAGCAGAAGTGGGACCAATATCCATTCTATGCGTTGTAGTGGACGCCATACCCATCCTGTACTCACCTAATTGTGCTTGCAGGAGTTGAGCTTGGGCTCTTTGGTCCCGCCCAGAGTACCGGACGCCATAGGCAGTACCGGATGGCTATGGGGGAGTACCGCACCCCGTAGCCATCTTCTGGGCGGTATTTGTGGGAAAATCCTAGCAGACATTTATTTATTTTTATTATATTTTTCGTTAACTTCAGTATTGAATTATGATTTTAAACTGACTGTATATTTTGATTCAGCCTGCCAGAATTTATCTGCACATAGTTTGAAGGGATATATGTACAACTTATACCACAATGTGTGGATATATATTAAGTTGTAAATATTTACCTCTAGCTTTATATAAATTATACCACATACGGTGGTAATTAGACTACATTGGTTAGTATTACTGTCATCTTATAATTATATTAATATACAATTTATAATGTCTCAGCTGTGTGGTTGATATAGCCCGGTCGGCAGTGTTATAGTTGTTGCCTCCAACTTCTGTTAGGGTGTGGCACATGTGCTTCAGAGTGTCATGTAATGGCGTCCTAGCACTGTGGCGTCTGTGGACCAACAAGGGCAGCATGACACTTCACAGTTTATGTGGGCCAGCTCACCTTCTAATTATTCCAGATCACGAATGACCTGCCGAAGGAATGGCTCCATCAACATATAAAGTACAGGTGTGACATGAAATATTTGTGTGTTGCTGAGGAACACTTCTCACTGTGTTTGGGTTTTCGTATGCTAATAACCGGCACCCTATCCAGTATTTAATGGTGATCACTACCAATAAAAGAATATAAGGCAGTCAGGAACTTTGCTGCTGTAGGGGTTACAATGGCAGTTTCTTGGTTGATGACTCATATTTTGGGAGTCTTTGACGAGTTATGCATGCTGTGAGGAGCCCTCTCTGTTTCTCTCTCTCTCTGAGACAATAACTTGCCTCCCCTCCCTTGAGGGAGTGTTCCAACAATGTTTTGTTCCAGTACTCTGCTGGTTCCTACTCTGTCTTAAGGGCTAGGGAGGCAAGCTATATTTTCTGGTGTATGGTATAATTATTCAGTCCTATTGAATACTATTTTATTAAGTTTAAACACTAGACTCTGTTTAAAGGAATAATTAGAGTTTAATATATACATGTTGTGAATATACGTCTTGTTGTGATGACGTCACGGAATCTCCCATTTTTCCAAAAAATCTTAATGGGTAACTATAGTATGTTAACATATGTATCAGGTTTCCGAGAGTACTTGACTGGGCAGTACTTGATCCTGTAGGCAGTAGTGGACCCCATAAACATCTACAGGTGGTAGTGAACACCTTGGGTCCCATTCCATGGGAGGTACAGGACCCATACCAATCCTGTAGGCGGTAGTGGACCATACACCCATTTTCTAGGCGGTAATCGACCCAATACCCATCCTGATGGGAGCAGTGGACCCCATACCCATCCTGTGGGCAGAGGTGGACCATACACTCATTTTCTGACCAGTAGTGGACCCTATACTCATCCTGTGGTTGTAGTGGACCCCATACCTATCGTATACGTGGTAGTGGATCCCCTACTCATCCTGTGGATGGTAGTGAACCCCAAGCCTATCCAGTGGGTGATAGTGGACCCCATACTCATCCTTTGGGTGGCAGTGGACCCCATACTCCTCCTGTTGGCGCTAGTGGACCCCATACCCATCCTGTGGACGGTAGTGAACGCCAGCCTCATCCTGTAGGTGGTAGTTGACCCCATACACAACCAACAGGTTGTAGTGGACCCCATACCCATCCTACGGGTGATAGTGGACCCCATACACAGCGTGTGAATAGTTGTGAACCCTAAATCCATCCTGCTAGTAGTAGTGGACCCCATATCCTTCCTGTAGATGATAGTCCAATCCCGTGGGCAGTAGTGGACCCCGCATACTCATCCTGTGGGTGGTAGTGCACCCCATACTTATCCTGTGTATGTAAGAATGTGTACAAGAATGTAAGAACTCTTGTATTAAAAAAGATATGGGCAGTACTGGGCCACATACCCATCCTGTGGGTGGTTGTGACCCCCATACTCATTCTGAAGGAGGAGGCGGACCCAAACACTCATCCTCTGGGCGGTAGTGGACCGCATACCCATCCTTTGGGGTAGTGGACCTCATACCCATCCTGTGGATGGAAGTGGACCTCATAGCCTTCCTGTTGGCGGTAGTGGACCCCATGCCCATGCTGTGGGCAGTAATGCACCTCATACCAAGCATGGGGCGGTAATGGACCCCATACCCATCCTATTGGTGGTAATGGACCCACACCCAACCTACAGGTGGTAGTGGAACACATACCTATCCTTTTAGGTGGTAATGGACTCCATAAACATCGTGTGATTTGTTGTGGGGCCCAAGATCTATCCGGTTTTCAGTAGTGTACCCCATAGACATTTCAACTTAACATCGTTTTGTTATGACGTTCCTGCAATTCACTCTCTTCAGATTTTCAAAGCACAAACTATTGTAAACAAAAATTATTTGAGAGAACCCCACAATTTCATATAATAATTTATAGTGCTTATTATAATTTACTTAGAACTACCAAGATTTCTCAAAACAAAACTACGAGCCTTCAATTGGATGTAGCGTATCCATGATACTTGAATAACATGGAAAATAGTACGTAAATTTCATATCAGACGTTTCACTGTAAAAATACAATTATCATTTAAAATAGGAGCAAACGGACCCTTATGCTCTCTACAGTGATGTGACGGGTACTATGAGACAGACTATGGTTCGTGATGAAGGGTTAGTGCCTGGTGATAGGGAAATAACTGGAAATCTACCACAGATAAACAATGAACATTAGCAGCTTAGGAACTATGAGCCTTTGACCACAATGATACTATGTTATAGCGAGAGCGGGTTGCACTAACATAGAGGGAGCACAGAGCACACACAGCTGGCCCAGTGGTGTGTGATAGATATCTCCACAGCTGGCCCAGTGGTGTGTGATAGATATCTCCACAGCTGGCCCAGTGGTGTGTGATAGATATCACCACAGCTGGACCAGTGGTGTGTGATAGATATCACCACAGCTGGCCCAGTAGTGTGTGATAGATATCTCCACAGCTGGTCCAGTAGTGTGTGATAGATATCTCCACAGCTGGCCCAGTAGTGTGTGATAGATGTCACCAGTAACATGGAGGGAGCACAGAGTACACACAGACCGGTCGTGTGTGATAAATATCACCAGTAACATAGCAGAGAGCACAGCCCACACAGCTGTGCCATTAGTGTGTAAGATAATCTAGAAAGGAAAGTTATATTTTTGTCACTGGTATCGCTTTTTGTCGCTCAACGTTCCGTCCGCCTCGATATGGATACTGCGTAGCGGCGACATGTTTGCCCTTATTTGGTGTCACCGTTGACGCCAGTGTTGTTGTGAGTAGTGTACTGTTAACAGTTCTCGTGTGTAGTGAAGTGTCTTGCTTTTGGTTTTACCAGCATTCATTGATTTTATCTGTTGCAAACACTGTACCTGGTGTCCTGAAGGTACTGACCATAGTGTGACCACAGGGCCTTGCCCTGAGTGTGACAGTTGGTTACATTGAGAGTGTGGCCTGGTGTGCTGCGATAAGTAATTAGAGACAAACTGTCCTTAGCAACTCTCCTGCCTACAGCTTTTGGTAAACCAGTGAGCCATAAGGTTTTGGTAAAACAAGCAGCAAATAGCTCTTGGTTTAACAGCCAGTTTAGCGCTAGTGGTACATCAAACATCATCCGGTTATTGTCGTCTAACAAAAGGTCTGTGATAATCTTATTTGTTGTTATTTCTTACACAAATTATTATAAAAGTTCAACATAAGATTAATAGTTTTTCAAGTGAAAGTATATATTCAATATGTAACTATTCTGCTAAGAATTTTCATGTGCCAGTCCATAGGTAATGTCTTTAACGTCAGCCAAAGGGGACAAAGGTGTTTCTACACTCATTTGTAGACGTCGGCCACAGATATATAGTCTCCGCCACAATAGTGTCCAGGGTTTTTCATATATTACAACTACTGCTGTTCTCTGTAAGTGATGTTGAACTTCCGACATTTCACACAATTATTAACCACATGTCTAACCCTACTTTGGCGTTGTAACAACTACAACCACTAAGCCAGCATATATGACCACAAGGTTCACCACACCACCATACATGACCACAAGGTTCACCACACCAGCATACATGACCACAAGGTTCACCACACCAGCATACATGACCACAAGGTTCACCACACCACCATACATGACCACAAGGTTCACCACACCAGCATACATGACCACAAGGTTCACCACACCAGCATACATGACCACTGGTTCACCACACCACCATACATGACCACAAGGTTCACCACACCACCATACATGACCACAAGGTTCACCACACCACCATACATGACCACAAGGTTCACCACACCACCATACATGACCACAAGGTTCACCACACCACCATACATGACCACAAGGTTCACCACGCCACCATACATGACCACAAGGTTCACCACGCCACCATACATGACCACAAGGTTCACCACCACCATACATGACCACAAGGTTCACCACACCACCATACATGACCACAAGGTTCACCACACCACCATACATGACCACAAGGTTCACCACACCACCATACATGACCACAAGGTTCACCACGCCACCATACATGACCACAAGGTTCACCACACCACCATACATGACCACAAGGTTCACCACACCACCATACATGACCACAAGGTTCACCACACCACCATACATGACCACAAGGTTCACCACGCCACCATACATGACCACAAGGTTCACCACGCCACCATACATGACCACAAGGTTCACCACCACCATACATGACCACAAGGTTCACCACACCACCATACATGACCACAAGGTTCACCACACCACCATACATGACCACAAGGTTCACCACACCACCATACATGACCACAAGGTTCACCACGCCACCATACATGACCACAAGGTTCACCACGCCACCATACATGACCACAAGGTTCACCACCACCATACATGACCACAAGGTTCACCACGCCACCATACATGACCACAAGGTTCGAATAGTGATTATACTTGATAATGATACTCTTATTACCGCATTATTACACTTGATAATGGTACTCTCATTATCGATCCCGGGATCGATAATGACTCCTGAGAATTACGTTACTCGACTGAGCGGTCGGCTGTCACTCCCGACAGCCTTTTCGCTCACCACAAAAATCTATGAAAAATTATATTAACACGTCAGTCACGAACCTACATATATATTAACACGTCAGTCACGAACCTACATATATATTAACACGTCAGTCACGAACCTACATATATATTAACACGTCAGTCACGAACCTACATATATATTAACACGTCAGTCACGAACCTACATATATATTAACACGTCAGTCACGAACCTACATATATATTAACACGTCAGTCACGAACCTACATATATATTAACACGTCAGTCACGAACCTACATATATATTAACACGTCAGTCACGAACCTACATATATATACAACCACACTTGTCACAATCTTGGGGAACACAACATGAAAATAACCACACTCTCTTATCACTCCACAATAATCAAATGCCAGGAATCCTGGTGCTACACACGGACACTATTACCTGTGCACTTATGATGACCAGTACTGGATTTCCACACCTGCAAGAGATTACATCACATGGAACACAATAAACATCGCGAATGAATTACTATAATTCTACCAGAGTGGAATATAAATATTACTTGGACATCCCTCACAGTCCTTGGCTAATCTATGTAAACTTTGTTCCCGTGTGTACTCACTACCACACACATACAGGGACACCTGTCTACACCAGTCTAAATTCGTCTGGACTGACATGAATGTCAATAAGGGTGAAAATCTCACACGTTCCCACTTCACCTCACCCCACCGGGTACTTGGAGACAATGGTGTGGGATATCTGGGGCTTGACTCAATTATTTAATTATTTAATTATTTAATTTAATAACGAAGGACCACCCACTTTTGAGTAAAGAGGGACACTAATAAAAAGTGATCATTAGAAAACACAAGGAAGAACCAGTGTCTATGGATAGGTATTAGAAAGAATAATCACTTAAATAAATAATGGACTGTATGATTAATTAACTAAAGTCAGAGCCTCAAACACCTACATTGGGGGTGGGGGGGGGGGGGGTATTGCTAGAACTTCCTATACGCCTAGGAACTAGTGTGGTTCGTCACTAGTTCATTGTTAAGTATATAATATTATGACCTAAAATATTATAGAATCAATAGGTAAATTCAAATAGAGAATATTAATGATTATTAAAATTAAAGAGCAATCATCTAAGTAAACACATCAATTTTCAATAATCATATGGTAAAATATTTGATATGATAATCTTGTGAATTTGTATAATAAAATGGAATAATTAAATGTGTACAAAAAGTCTTAGCTTTAAGACGGTTTCTATGACATCGTTCGTGCTTCGTCCTCGTGATCTCAGGATCTCCACATAGAAGCCATTAGAGGTGAATAACACGAATACAGTTAACGACTCGTTGACTCCTCACATACGAGCTGTAATTTAAAGGATATTACGTAGCATTGAACTAGACTACTTAGATCTCAATATTTATGAAAACAGAAAATAAATATTAATGCGGTACTAACGTTTAATTTGGTGTCGTCCCACTATATAACGACAGACTACCCACGAAATATACAATCTCTAATGATGCATCAAGAAAGAAAATATACTTAGCATGAGCGCAGTATATGCTGTAGTCTGCCGATATCTTGTCTATTAGTCCCAGACTTCCATATTGTTGTACACGTGATTGAGAGTTTTGGCTTGATTCTCGACGCGTTATTGATTGGCCGAGCACTATGGAGCAAATGGAAGAATAATTATTCGTTATTAGTTGGGTATCAGTGTAATTCTTGCTGATAACTCCCCAACGCCACGTGTCTCAGACTCTGACGCCAAGACCTTCCCCTGTCCAAGCATGCACGCTGCACAAGCTGGCTCCACAGTGGCGTCTCCTTCCTCTTCCAACCCGCGTCCCGCATTCACCACCGAAATTATTTATCACGAATAATACTATTTCGCGCAATCGTGGTTGAAATACTTTAATAAGGACTGGGCTGTGATTCTAGGGATTTAAATATTATTGCTTTCTCGTCTTATGGAGGTAAACGAGAAATGGAGAAGATTTTAGTTTCCTCCATGGCATTCACACGTGACAGAAAAAGTATTACTTGATAACAATTGTAACTAAAAACTCTCGATTTAGAATTATTTGGGAGTTACGTTATTCGTAAATAATTATCACACGGAATACTGATGATTTTAAAGAACCACATTCAATTCTCTAGCACATTGGTAATAAATGTGTTTAACTAGACATTTGTGGGAACCGACCTGTGAGATTTATATTTATTTAATTTATATGAATTTATATTTACGTTAATTTATATACTTCGATAGCAATTTGTATAATGATAAGTGGACTGTATTTCTGCAATAATCTCTTAATCTCACAAATCGATCCTCTACACATTAGGGGGGGGGTTATTAAATTAATATATATGCAGCCAATCAAACTACAGTAACTACATACATTGAAAAGGTTCCTTATCTTATAGTACAGCAGGTTAGTCCACCAGGTATAACTAGGGTGTAGACACCAAATTATCCTCTTTGAGGTAGCTTCCACGTGCTGGTAACTGAAGCACAAACATGCTTCCTCGTCTTGACCTGTTAAAAGGGCGCTAGCTGTGAAGCCAGAAACCTAGTATATGACAGGTATTTCAGAGAAACATTGTACATGGAACATGAAGACCTGGCTTAATTACCTTTAGTTTGAGGCTATGTCGCGTTCTAACCGGCTCACCCTATATAATGACATTAATGGCCATAAATGAAAGATACATGGGTTTCGGAAAGAACACTTAACTTGAATTTGTTGACAGCGTGTGATAATGGTACACCTTTGGTTTCCATAACACTTCGTCCAAGTAAAATTAACAGGAGCCGAATTTGCTCCCGTGTGAGCCTCTGGTCTAGTATAAACAATGGCTGCCCTCCTTCCTCCCTGACGCCTGGCTTACATTGTCCACATGTCAGAAAGTGATAGAAGGGTCACATTTACTCTACTTTAATATTGATAATTAACTTAATTTATATAAGATGTTTTATGATGGTAAAGTCCAAAGACTAATGTATTTAAGAACAATTCCCAGCAGAATAGCTGGTGAATTATAATAGTATGTGGTGATGATATCCCGTTTTCTTTAGACGGTAATTCCACTACAAGTTACGTTTTCTATGGGTAACTTGTTTATACAACACAGCTATTATCTGTATGATATATTAAATGGTGTCGGATTTTCCGACAACATTATCTGACGCAATGTTGGTGCTCTATTTCGTAAGAATTCTAGCATTAATATGCAGATATAATAGTTAGTTTATGTTGATACTACTGTTAGTAAATTTGGTTACTACTGTAGTTAGCATATAATAATAATGATTTATTATAATACAATAGTAGTGTATTAGTGTTGGAAATTTCCAACAAATGGGACGGAACACCTGACCTCGAATTCAGGCTTAAAGATAAAATCACCAAAAACACACACAAGGTATTTATTCTCATTTACACAGCCGGCTCACATCCATGCACCCCAGTGTCCCACCCCCTACACAGACCCCCTGCTTTGGAGGTAGTTGGTCAGCAATACCAGGGATAGGCTAAGCTGGTATAGCCTCGTGTGTTGACGGTCGTACACGGATAGCTCAACGCATTTTTCGTAACCTCTCACACAACACACGGCTCGGATCGTACACCCCCGTCCCACCGGTGAAGCGGTGCGTTCGAACACAAATGGCCCGTTCACGTCTAGCTTCAATTTTCAAGAATTTCTATGGGAAAACCTGCCTCTGAACACGATATTTCCCCGTTCACTCGACTGCTATAAGGCACTAGCAGGATTTAGAACGTTTGTATGATCACTGGAGTGGGGACCCACTGTAACACCGTAAAGGTGTTTTGTATTTAAAATATACATAGTACAGGAGTCACAGACAAGATTTCGAGAGGCACCAGGTTGGCGGCCCCTAGTAATTAATAAACTCTCACCTCTAAGTGTTAATGACCACCAAGTGACCATGGTCAGGTCGCGGGAAGTTGACCTGCTCTCTGCTAATCTCATAATTGCAGGCGGCTAGCTAGGGGGGGGGGGGGGGTGACCTTCAAACATGCCGCCAATTTAAGGTGTGGCTTGGTAGAGTGCCTGGGGCTATCTACTTGTGGGCGGAGTTAGCTAGTTGGTCTCCAATAAATACCCTGGGTACTGTACACTCGAGAGATAGACCGATAGGAAGAGACAGACAGAAGACAGGAGAACAGCCAGCAGAGCAGAACCGAGAGGCTGTCAGCCGCACGGGGTCGGACAGTCTCTGTCAACTACAGTCCCCCCCACCCCCCTCTCTATCAAGCTATAGGCAGACACTTGGTGAGTTGAACATGAAAGGTGGCGTAGTCGTGTTTACTAGTGTTGTGTGACTATCAGGGGGCAGACGGCTGTAATGGTCTCGAATTCTGGTGTAGTGACTCACTTTTTACATTAATAATGAACCTTCAGTTCGATTGCTTGAATTCCAATATTTATCATTCTAAATAAATAATTGATTCACTTACTTTTAATTTGATTTTAATTGTGTTCCCGATTAATGGATTAATGGTATGGAATTACTGATATATGCAAACTGGAGGGTAGAGTAATCTAGAGTTAGTGAGAAGAGAGAATCTTGCCTGGAACACGATTCAAGTTAAATCATGCTAATCTATTCCTTATCTTGTATATAATGGTTTTGAATGTATGGTGGCAGTCTACCTTCTACTTGTACTATCTACTTTTCTACTTCTACCTATCTACCATTCTACCTCCACCACCACATCCTATTCATCTCCGTACCCTCTCTCCCTTTTACCTGACCACGCTCCTCCCTCCTCCCGCCTAGTCCTCCCTCCTTCCTCACCCCAAACCCTCACTAATTACTTCATTATTCATCTCTTTCCTTTCCTTTCTCTTATTCGTTCGTGGCTGTGAATTGCTCTAGAGTTCTCTTGAGTCGCGGGTAGCTGATCAGGTTATAATGCTTTGTGTTCGTGATACCTAGGTAATCAAATATCTAGGTCACAAGGTGCTGAATTAGAGAGGCTTCAATAGGGACTCTGGGGGGAGCTTTAGAATAGCTAACTGGGGAGTGGGATAATGGACAAGAAAGAGCTATTTCCCCCACTCCCCCGTTAGAATAGTTAACTAGGGGTGGGATAATGGACTAAAGAGAGCTGTTCCCCCCACCCCGCGTTACACCACGAGCACATTGACCGCCTGTATGCAAATTACCCACGTTCCAGATCTCTACTCAATACACTCCCTATCTTTCTCCCCTTCGAACGGCGACGGCCGTATTGTATTCTGCTGCAGACGACGTCATAGTTGAGGTGGAGAGTGGAGCTTGTGGAGTAGTCAGCCGCCACGACGTCTACTTTACTCAATTTGATCGAATTGAGCAAAGAAGCATCTTACAGAGAGTCGCCAGCCAGCAGCCGCCGTGAGCAGACGTGCTCCCAGGAGCTCCCGCCACCTACAGGAACATCTGAGCGTTGGCTCCGCCCACCTCACTCAGGATTGGTGCGCCAGCCAGCCAATCACAGCCGGCCGGCCGCATAGCAGCCAGCCACACACACTGCCAGTCAGCTACAAGCTCTCTCGGCGTCAAGACACGCCGTGGCAACTGTACTGTGTACCAACCCAGCTCTACAGACGCTTACAGCAGTATGATGTCCTAATAAAATAACTACCCATCCTCATCCTTCATCCCACACCCCCTCCCCCCCCCCCCCATTCCCCACCCCTCCTCCCCCATTCTCTCCCTGCCTGTACCACAACACACCACACACACACTCACACAATACACAATGCATAACCTACTAATCATAGAATTAAGGTGTGAATAAGGCTGTCTTTATAAACTGTTTCTTCCTCTTGTATTTCGCCATTCCAAACGATCATTCCCGAGCGGTAGCCAAAAACGGGTTCTTGAAATTCTCGCGGAGGTTTGATCGGGCAACTAACAGCCTTGTAGCAGGCTTAGGCTATCGATAGGTTCAATTACCACCTTGTCTAGTAGCTCTAGTTGCCTAGCAACTAGAAGTTAGAGGCCTCGGCCTAACTAACACCCACCATCCACTTAGTCTACCTGGACACTTCACAACCACCCACCATAGTATAGATTAGACTAGGCTGCCTGGCCCCACAAAGCTATGGCGACCAAAGTCAGATTCACAGACGAATCTGGCCGGGTTCGTACTCCAGCCCAACTACTTGAGGTGGTTCATGAGACCACCCAGATTACCTACAAAAATGTGTACAAAATAACGAATGGAGCCATCTTGTTGGTACCCAATGCAAACCTCCCAGACCTCCTTTCGACCGACAACCTGAACAAACTAAGGGAGAAGAATATCACTGTCTACCCTCCTGCCTAATTCCAAGCCCAATGCACCATCTTTGTACATAGGATCCATGACATCATCATGGCTCACTCAGTTGAAGAAATAATTGAAGAAATAGAGAGAAAAAACAGGGATGTTAAAATACTTCAAGCCCACAGATTCACAACCCAACGCAACAACCAAGTACTGAAACTTACTCTGGCTTCACCGGAGCAAGCAACACAAGTCTGCACCGAAGGCTTTTCTGCATATGGCATCAAGGCTGAACCTGACAAAATCAACCCACAGAGGTTTTACAAGCTCAAGCAATGCTTCAAATGCTTTCAGTATGACCACTATTCCAGTGCATGCAACAATGGAACCCCCAAGTGCAGCAGGTGCACAGGGGAACACAGCTACAGGGAATGCAGAAGCCCAACACCCAAATGTGCTCTATGCAATGGTGCACATATTGCAATCTCGCATCTATGTCCTCGTAGGCAGGATGCAATCAAGCAATTGCAAGAAACGGCGACAGCAGCCCGTCAACAAGCAACTATTACCATTCCTGCCCCTCCTCCACTAGTAAATGCCTGGGGTACCCCTAACCAACAACAGGCCCAGTCGGTCGCCCAAGGGGGACACCAAAGCATCCAACATCCCCATATCCCCACGGTTATACCAGAGCAAACCCAGAACCATACACAACAGGCCTCAACACATAACTCTCTTGCACCAAACACCGATCCTAAGTCCAGCTTAGGGGCCGAACTCCTAACATTTGCACAAATCCAATTTCCAGACAACCCACTGAAGCTCCTAGGTTTCTGGAACTCTCTTAGGAAGGACAATGGCCTGCCCCCTGTCCATATGTCTGAGGACTCGCTTGCCTACTTGACTCCTAACATCACATCAACTGCCGGTCAGGCCCAAGCACAACCCAACAACCCCAACCCTAGTACTCCCTGCCTCCAGACCTCAACCAACGCCCAGGAGACACCAAACTCCCAGAACCACCCCGGTCCCTCCACCCCGACAAACTGTCAAACACCTAGGTCCACCCTTTCTACAACAATCCCAAACGGGACTTTACTCAAAGCTCTCACAGCCTCCCTTGCCATCCGGAACCCCATCCGGGGCTCTAGGAAATGGCGCTTCTCAAACCGCAGCCCCACAACAATAAATTCCACACAACGCTGGTCCAAGAGGCCTAGGACCAACACTCACAGCCGGAGCCCATCCCCTGAGGACAGAGCAAGGGCAAGCAGCCCCCCTAATTCTCCACCAGAGAGCGACTCTAGCACCACGGAAGTGGACATCATGAACAGCAGTGACACTGAGGACCCCTCAATGGCACTGCAACGTATGGGAAACCCCAACCCCAACCAATCCCTTGCCGGAACCAGGAACAAGATCCCTGGCTCAATAGATTTACCCTCCACCTCCACAAATAGCAGCAGCCAAACCGAATATAATAACACTGGTGCTAGAGCCAAATAAACACATACGTCTCATAGCCAATAATGGGGATCACAATCCTTCAGGTGAACATCAGACATTACTTTAACAACAGATACCTCCTCACTCTGGAGGTAGCCAGACTTAATCCAGATATTATCTTACTCAATGAAACAGCGGTTAGACAGGACCAGCACATCTCCATTTGGGGATATTCCACCAGGGAAGTCAACAGGGGGATGTACAGTGGGGGTGGCAATACTAATAAGAAAAGGGCTCTCGTACCGCCCCATCCTCATAGAAGATGACCACTTTCTTGCAATAGAACTCACCACGTCACACGGCCCACTCATCGTCTGCACCGCATATCTACCACCTAGACTGGCCTACCTCCCCTCCATCCCTCTGAACAAGCTGCTCGATAGGAACCTCCCCACTATCATCGCAGGAGACCTGAATGCCCACCATCTGGCCTTATTCAACGCTACTGCCAGGCCAGACCTCAAGGGAAGGCAGCTCTTCAACTTAATGCAAAACCGGGACCTCTCCTTCCAAGGCCCCCACTTTAAGTCGTTCTTTGCGGGCAACCAGAGGGGCACCCCCGACATAGTGCTGACCAACAGAGATTGTGACCTGTTCCACTGCAGAGTAACCCCAGGCAAGAACGTGGGGTCGGATCACATCCCTGTGGTCACATCCCTCCAGCAACCCCCTTCAGATATGTGGCACCACCCAGGCCCAGACTGGGAACCATACGTGCCCGGGAATATGACACCTTCCTTGCTGACGACCCCATCATTGAGTTCGAAAACCTCTCAACCCAAACGATCGACCAAGCAGTAGACACCATCCACAGCCGCATCCAGCTCGCAACTGAGGCCACTTGTGAAATATCCACCACAAGGACTTACCACCAATATAAACCGACCCGAGAAATCAGAGGCAAAGTGAATGAGTACCAGCGAGCTTGCCAAAGCCACTACCAAACTGGCCAGCCACCAGCGTTGACCCTACAAACACTCAGAAGGGAAACCATAGACCTAACGCTGACTCACAAGAACTACATTTGGGGAACCCTTGTGAGACAGGCCAACCAGTACAAAAGGGAGCCGGGAGCTTTCTGGCGCGAGATCAGACAGCTCTTGGGATCGGTTAACCCCAGCCTCACCCACCTCGTACACACATTCCTTGACGAAGATGAAGAGGAGCAACAAGAAAAAATAGAAAACCCGCAGGATCAGGCTGACCTCATGGGCGCAGTTTGGAAAAAGACACTCACGGCTTCAAACAGCAGAGCCTTCAACAACGCTCACTTTGAACGTGTCAACCAATGGACAACTGAAAACGACGCCTCCCTTCACAGCACCCCTCTGATAGACCTGACAACCCTAGAAGACGACCACCCTCTAACAAGACCCATAACTATGCTAGAGATGAGAGGAGTCATCAAAAGCACCAGAGATAAGGCCCCTGGACCATCAGGGATCAAAGCGCTGCAGATCAAACTTCTACCAGGCAATCTTCTGCAATCCATACTCAACCTATTCAACGCTATGCTGGCATCGGGTCACATTCCTGTAGCATTCAAGTCAGCCAAGATGATATTCATTCCCAAACCCAAGAAAGACCCCCCACCAACCTGGCAACTACCGTCCAATCTCCCTCTTAGACACAATAGGCAAGTGCTTTGAAAAAATCATGTCAAACCGTCTTAACTACTACATGGAGTACAACAACCTCTTCACAGAAAAGCAGTTTGGCTTTCGAGCACATAGATCAACCCAGCACGCAATTAACATCATCTACGACGCCGTAAGCTCAATTCGAAAGCAAAAACAGGTAGCTTTGATTGCGACGAGGGACGTACACAAGGCCTTTGACAGCCTCTGGCACGATGGCCTTGTGTACAAATTAGCAGACTTACCAGCGCAAAACTGGACCCTCCTCCGGCTGATCAGAAATTTCCTTAAGAATAGACAAGTTACCCCCAGCTTCAAGGCAAAAGAGGCCGCAGCCTTCACCCCAACAGCTGGAGTCCCCCAAGGATCATGCTTGAGCCCGGTTCTCTTCAACATCTTTGTAAACGACCTACCCCAACCAGAGTATAGGGACACCATTATCGTACAATTTGCGGACGACGTAACACACGTAATAACATCTAACCCAAGCATCCAAGCATGCAACTGTAACCCGTAAGGCAAACGTAGAACTAGCAAGGACTGCTAACTGGGAAAGGAAATGGAGGATCACCACTAACCCAGAAAAGATCCAATTAAGCACTGTCGGCTGTATGGCCTTCTCCATTGAAAATGAGGGGGGAATAGGAATCAGGGGTGAACCCATAGCCATCTCAAACTCCAACACAGTGCTCGGTTACAACTTCAACAGGCTACTCAACTCCTCCCAGTACGTATCTTAGAAGACAGCGATGGCCCGGGGCTCACTGGCGAGGCTCTTCCGTTTCAAGCAAGCCCCATCCCACATCAAGCTCCATCTGTACAGAATGATCATAAGGCCTAGCCTGGAATACCCTTACGTTCCCCTGAACCTCACCAACAAATCCAACATGCTGAAGATCCAACGAGTACAAAACAAAGCACTTCGCTTTGCGGAGGGTCTGACTCTGATGGACAGGGTAAGAACTGACCAAATCCATGAGACGCTCAACATGAAGCCAATGAACATCAGGTTCAGCTACCTGGCCAGAAGACAGCTGTACCGCATGAAGAACATGTATGTCCCAGACCCCGAAGATCCCTACGTAGCAGAAAACACCAGCAGCGACTACGAGATCCACGAACCACCACACAGAACCAGAAGAATCACTCCCCAACAAAAAGCGATCATACACATCCATGATGAGGCCTTCCCAAGACCTCAAATACTAAGCGGCCTGCCAGACGACCCAGATGAGTGGCCCATCCCAGACCCGATCTACACCAAATGAAGAATAAAGAAAAATAAATAAATAAATAAATAAACAAATAAATAAAAAAAAAATAATAAATAAATAAATAAAACTCCTACAAAAAAAATATAAAACCAAAAAACCATTTGTCGTGGCATCAGAAGTGTAACTACCCTGATGTTTCTAAGATTAGCCTCCTTCAGCCAACTCCATCGGCTCTAGTGCTTTAGGACACCAACAAGGTCACAAACACTAGCCCCCCCAGCCAATGTACTGACAACCCAACATAACACATACGCAAACAAACAACACATTCACAAATGTCAACCCATGGTGGACAGGCCACCGAACTTTCAAACCTCCTCTCTCTCTACACCCGCATCCTCTTCCTGAATTTCATCTCCCCATCCCTCTACCTCCCCCATCCTTTCCATTCCCTATGGACATCAAAGCTAAAAGCATCTTCCTGGGTTCTCCTCAAAAGAATCAATCAGAGGGAGGCACACAGCGGCCTACCCCTCTCAACCAATCAGAGACGAGCTACTAGGTCTGCATTGCTGACGACTGGGGCTCTCACATGAGCCCAAACACAAGATGATTCGGGTTCTGGTTACAAACTTAGGTCTGTGCACTTGCAAAGTGCACCGTCCGCCACAGGCATATAAAACCAGTGGAAGTTTAGTCTGGTGAAACCATCCCCTCTCATTCACTATACCAGACTCACCACCAGCATCATGGTCCTCACCATACCAGGTCTACACCACCAGCATCATGGTCCTCACCATACCAGGTCCACACCACCAGCATCACGGTCCTCACCATACCAGGTCCACACCACCAGCATCATGGTCCTCACCATACCTGGTCCACACTATAAGCATCATGGTCCTCACCATACCAGGTCCACACCACCACCAGCATCACGGTCCTCACCATACCAGGTTCATACTACCAGCATCTTGGTCCTCATCATACTAGGTCCACACCACCAGCATCACGGTCCTCACCATACCAGGTCCACACCACCAGCATCATGGTCCTCACCATACCTGGTCCACACTATAAGCATCATGGTCCTCACCATACCAGGTCCACACCACCACCATCATCACGGTCCTCACTATACCAGGTCCACACCACCAGCATCAAGGTCCTCACCATACCACCACCAGCATCAGGGTCCTCACAATACAAGGTCCACACCACCAGCATCACGGTCCTCACAATACCAGGTCCACACCACCAGCATCATGGTCCTCACAATACCAGGTCCACACCACCACCAGCATCATGGTCCTTACCATACCAGGTCCACACCACCTGCAACATGCTCCTCACCATACCAGGTCCATACCACCACCAGCATCAGGGTCCTCACCATACAAGGTCCACACCACCTGCAACATGCTCCTCAACATACATGCTCCTCCAACGTGCCTCTAACAGCTACTTGAGCACTACGACAAAGTCACTGAGGCATTAGAAGAGAAACAGAATGCTGATGTGATATACACAGACTTCGCAAAGGCTTTCGATAAATGTGACCATGGCGTGATAGCACACAAAATGAAGTCAATGGGAATAACCGGTAAAGTTGGACGCTGGATACTCAGTTTTCTGTCAAACAGGACTCAGCGAGTAACTGTCAACCATATAAAATCTAGTCCAAGTGCAGTGAAAAGCTCTGTACCTCAGGGTAAAGTCCTTGCACCGCTGCTTTTCCTTATTCTCATATCAGATATAGACAAAAATACAAGTTACAGCTTCGTATCATCCTTTGCAGATGACACAAAAATCAGTATGAAAATTACCTCAGCTGAGGACATTGAAAAACTTCAAGCTGATATTAATAGAGTTTTCGACTGGGCATCAGAAAATAACATGATGTTTAACAGTGATAAATTCCAGGTACTCAGGTACGGTAAAAATGAGGACCTTAAACATAATACAGAGTACATAACACAATCAAATGTACCCATAGTAGGAAAACAGCATGTAAAGGATTTGGGAATAATAATGTCTGACGACCTAACGTTTAAGGAGCATAACCAAGCAAATATTGCGACAGCCAGAAAAATGATAGGATGGATTACGAGAACTTTCAAATCCAGGGATCCCATCACAATGGTTGTACTCTTCAAGTCACTTGTGTTGTCCCGTCTTGAGTACTGTTCAGTACTCACTTCCCCCTTCAGACCAGGAGAGATTGCTGAAATAGAGGGAATACAGAGAACATATACGGCACGCATAGACGCAATAAAGCACGTCAATTATTGGGATCGTCTCAAAGCCCTCCAAATGTACTCACTAGAAAGAAGACGAGAGAGATATAAAATAATATACACCTGGAAGATACTGGAGGGCCAAGTACCAAATCTACACAGTAAAATAACAACGTACTGGAGTAAACGATATGGAAGAAAATGTAGAATAGAACCAGTGAAGAGCAGAGGTGCCATAGGCACCATCAGAGAACACTGTATAAACATCAGAGGTCCGCGGTTGTTCAACGTCCTCCCCGCAAGCATAAGAAATATTGCCAGAACAACCGTGGACATTTTCAAGAGGAAACTAGATTTATTCCTCCAAGGAGTGCCGGACCAACCGGGCTGTGGTGGGTATGTGGGCCTGCGGGCCGCTCCAAGCAACAGCCTGGTGGACCAAACTCTCACAAGTCAAGCCTGGCCTCGGGCCGGGCTTGGGGAGTAGAAGAACTCCCAGAACCCCATCAACCAGGTAATCAACCAGGTATCATACCAGGTCCACACCACCAGCATCATGTTCCTCACAATACCAGGTCCACACCACCACCAGCATCATGGTCCTCACTATACCAGGTCCACACCACCACCAGCATCACGGTCCTCACCATACCAAGTCCACACCACCATAATCATGGTCCTCACTATACCAGGTCCACACCAACAGCATCATGGTCCTCACCATACCAGGTCCACACCACCACCAGCATCATGGTCCTCACCGTACCAGGTCCACACCACCATCTGCATCATGGTCCTCACCATACCAGATCCACACCACCAGCATCATGGTCCTCACCATACCAGGTCCACACCACCTGCTTCACGGTCCTCACCATACCAGATCCACACCACCAGCATCACGGTCCTCACCATACCAGGTCCACACCACCACCATCATGGTCCTCACCATACCAGGTCCACACCACCACCAGCATCATGGTCCTCAGCATACCAGGTCCACACCACCTGCTTCACGGTCCTCACCGTACCAGATCCACACCACCACCAGCATCATGGTCCTCACCATACCAGGTCCACACCACCAGCATCAAGGTCCTCACCATACCAGGTCCACACCACCACCAGCATCACGGTCCTCACAATACCAGGTCCATACCACCACCAGCATCAGGCTCCTCACCATACAAGGTCCACACCACCAGCATCATGGTCCTCACCATACCAGGTCCACACCACCACAAGCATCATGGTCCTCACAATACCAGGTCCACACCACCATCATCATGGTCCTCACCATACCAGGTCCACACCACCACAAGCATCATGGTCCTCACAATACCAGGTCCACACCACCATCATCATGGTCCTCACCATATCAGGTCCACACCACCACCAGCATCATGGTCCTTACCATACCAGGTCCACACCACCTGCATCATGGTCCTCACCATACCAGGTCCACACCACCACCAGCATCACGGTCCTCACCATAACAGGTCCACACCACGACCAGCATCATGGTCCTCACCATACCTGTGCCATATCATGAAGACCATATCATGGTCTTCACCATACCAGGTCCACACCACCATCTGCATCATGGCCCTCGCCATACAACGTCAACACAACCAGCATCATGGTATCATCATACCAGGTCCACACCACCAGCATCATGGGCCTCACTATACCAGGTCCACACCGCCAGCATCACGGTCCTCACCATACCAGAGCCACACCACCTGCATCACGGTCCTCACCATACCAGGTCCAAATTATAAGCATCACGGTCCTTACCATATCAGGTCCACACAACCACCAGCATCATGGTCCTCACCATCAACATCATGGTCCTCACCATACCAGGTCCACACACCACCAGCATCATTGTCCTCCCTATAACAGGTCTACACCACCAGCATCACGGTCCTCACCATTCCAGGTCCACACCACCAGCATCACGGTCCTCACCATACCTAGTGTTGAAAATTTCCAACACCGAATACAACACTGTTGTATTCTCATTAATTATTACTAACTCTGCTGATTATTGTAGTAAGTAAAATTAACACCACGTAGAATTCACATGTACTAATAATTTCATCTGTGCAATAGGCTAGAATTCTCACGTCACCCGACGCCAGTATTGCGTCAGATTTCATTACAATAGACACATTATATCCAATGTATCTGAGAATTGAATTCGATTCTCTATAACCAAGGCGTTCTGTGTGATAATTAATTACAGATAAATTGACTTCCAACTAAAAGCCGAATAGAGCGTTAGAGTCATAGCAGTTATCTAGTAATAAAAATTAACGTCACAAGTGAATGCCATGGAGAGACATTAATTCGTCTCCCATATATGTTTACTATCACGAAACTGGCAAATAATAATATTTCCCTCTTCTAAATAATAAACCCGTCCTGTCTCCAACATTTCAAGCACAAATGCGAGAAATACTAATATTCATGACAATAATTTGTCTAATGAACGCGAGACGCGGCGTGGGTAAGGAGGGCACGCCAGTACACGTGTGCATACGCTCTCGAGCGGACCTGTTTGCGTCGTGCTCACGAGGAGACGCCATTACCCAGTCATCAGGGTAAACGTTATCCATCCTCAGAAGAAAGTCACCACTGTGAGGCGTGAACCACCTTCCAGACAATATCTTCAACTGGTGTCAGTGTAATATAAGGAACCTTTTTAATCTGGTTCTTGACTACACGTGACCGGCTAGTGAAGCGCGCCATTATCCAGGATAGGTGAAGCCAGAGCCTAGGGCGCGAATTTCGGCAATCTTAAAACTTATACAGTGCCCTTATTAGCTAAGTATCTTATCCTTATTTGATGCATCGTATAAGGTGTAGAATCGTAGCTGGGTGATTTGTCGTGACAACGTATACCAACACCAAACTACAGGTTATTACCCATTATCTCCTATTAACATTAATTTCTTGAACATAGAGATTCAGTAGTTTAATTAGTTGCTACTGTAAATATTTGTTTTGCAGCACGTGAGAAGAATTCTCCCTGCTGCCTTCTCCCATGTTAATCCATCCCACTCGTCAGCCAGCCGAGCCCAAGAGAGTCAGAGGAAGCATCGTGACTTACACAAAGGAATCGTCATTAAGCTAAGATTCCTTTGTTTTCCTTTATTAATTATCTGGAATTATTTACATGCAGAACTCTTTTTGGATTGACTTGTGTTTATTGTGATTATCATTATTATACTCATAATCTATGTTCCCATTAATGGTAATGACATTGGTTTCATAATAATTCATAGGATTAGATTATTATATCTTGGATTAGTGAACGAACCACACTAGTTCCTAGACGTACTGAGTTCCAGCAATAACCCCCCAATGTAGGTGTTTGAGGGTTTGATTCATTTAATTATACAGCCCATTAATTATTTCTATGATCATATTCTCTAGTATTTTATCCATAGTTACTGGTTTCATCTTGGAATTATCTAATGATCATAATTTCTCAGTTTCCCTCTTTACTATAAAAGCGGGTGGTCCTTCGTAATTTAATTTACTACATTAATATTTAAATAATTAGATTCAAGCCCCAAATGTCCCACATTATGGTCCTTATCGAACCGGATAGACATTAAATTTATAATTAAAATATTAATCATTAATAACTAATCCTTGTGTGATATAAGCTAGAGTAACTATTTAATTAATTGTGTCAACTAACAGTGTAACACATCAGTTAGTCTAGATCACGCTAACATATTGCTACTTTCACCTCATGTATAAGGTAGCTTTAGTGGGTCATAGCCAATTACCCACAACATTTAGACCTACACTTCATACTGAAGTAGAATCTTTAGGTCACCAGGAGCAACAGCTCATAACCTTATATTAATCACTAACACCAATTAAGTGTTAACCATTTAGGCTATACCAATGTTTCAATATATGGCTGTCAGCAGACTGTCCATTATAGCCTGAATCCATGTTATAATTACTGATTCACTCAAGTCGGTGGATCATTAACATTTAGGGATCAAGTATACTAATATAAATTACTGATCTCATACTAGTTAATCATTACTAACCCTGATAACATTTTATTCCACAATTAGGAGTACATTCAGGAGTTAGATAATATTTACGGCAGTAGAATACTTGCCAAACACAATTAATTCTCTTGTGTTCATTTAATTTCTTATACACATAATTATACAAGTGTATATAAACAATAAAATCCAAAAAAAAAAAAACACAGCACAATTATTTGCACATTACTGCACCATAATATAATCTTTGCCAACCTTTATTAGGTAGCAATTTAGGCTGTGATTGTGTTGAATTTGGCACAAGCACAGACTAAATATAGTTGTAGTTTCTTAAGTAGAAATTCTCACGACTAGGCTTGAGCTAGTTAGTGACACATATATTATTCTTTTGTGCTGACCCTATCAAGGGTGGGATTAACCATTTATTGTGTAATTATTTTATTGCATATTTCTATGTATGTCTTTGAGTGTTACTGTAAGTCTACTACCCATCCGAGGCTGATTTAGAAGAGCTAAGCTGAGGAACACCTGTAGTGAGACCAAGGTACCACTCAAATCTTAGTTGCTTATTATTAGGTAGGTAGCTAACCTCTAAATGAGGTAAATTACAACCAGCCTCAAGAAATATCAGGCTGTCAATACTTATACCTGCTCTACATCAAGGAGCAGACCATAGCTATACCACTAGCTACATAAGCAATATCAGGCTTAATTTACCGCAAGAATGAATCCTCTAGAAAGGAATGCAAGATTCTTGACAGCTCTTCAACTTCAACTAGGAAAACAGTTTATCAAATGTGACAACTGTGTAGAAACTGACCCAGATTACGTCTACAGAATAGCAAGTTCCATAAGGAGCGCTAACAATAAATATGATTATATCAAGACTGTAATCGAGTCCCACAGGAATTTACTCCAGGCCGATCATACTGTCACAGACGACTTATGTCTAACAGAATCTGAGATCGATAACTATGAACGTAGCGTTCAAACCAGGTTAGACCAATATGATAAGGTGCTCGCGAGACTAGATATTCCCGAGTAGATAGATCAGATCATTAATAGACCTGTATCCGAGTTAACACTCAGCTCAGATGAAATACTTGAGCTACCTCAAGACGAGGAGAATCCTCTAATCAATACTGATCACTATACAGGATCAACAACTGAAGTTCAACCTTCATTTTCTAACCTCTCATCTAATACAGCTTCATGTGATGATTTGTTTACTGAGTCTGACCAATTTTCAGACCACTCTTCTCAATGTTCCCTGGATTCTATAAGTTCAATACATAAGGCTACTGAATTAACTAGCTTATCACCAGAACCCAGAGAAACAAGTGAAGCTGCAGATGAAACAAGTGAAGCTGCAATAATCAGTGGATCTGAACCAGAAAATGATAAAGCTAATGCTGCAGCAGCAGCAGTCGAAGCTGTAATCAAAGCTGAGGCTAAACAAGAAGCCTTAAGCAACACAAGTAATGGTCACAATTGCTCACAACAGCCTTCCAAAGTAAGTGCTAACAATGAGAAGACTATTATAAACCTTGTGCACCAATTATTAAATTTATCTTCACCAGAACAATCAGTTGACTCTTTACAAGCTTTTAGTTTCCAGCTTGAGTCACTGATAAATTCTTTCAGTAAAGAGGTGGATCACCCAACTACTGAGTGGATGACTAAAATTATCATCCAAAGAAAATTGTCTGGTGACACACTTAATAAATTATATGTATGCCAGAATGGTAATACCCTGTCCATGCAGGATATATTTACAGGTTTGCGTAATATGAGCAATCATACAGCAGACCAAGCAATTAATGCTAAATCTGAATGCACCAAAACTGTACCTACATCAGTTTCCTTACCTGAAACTCCTAAAGTGACACCGTCACTAGGTAACAAAGGTGCTAATAATCAATGTAACCAAAATCAGTCAAACACTGATTCATCAGTGAGGCCTAAGAGTCCCACAGGTGCTCCTAAGAGACCTAATAGTCCAAAGAGCACTGCTAATAATCCATGTAACCAGAATCAGTCAAACACTGATTCATCAGTGAGGCCTAAGAGTCCCACAGGTGTTCCTAAGAGATCTAATAGTCCAAAGAGCACTCCCAAGAGCCTGTTAATGGTTCCCCAGAGTACACCAAGTACTCCCAAGAGAATAAATAACAAGCAAATGCAAGCAGCAAAACCATCACAACCTGCAAATACTGTTTTACCTAAATCGGTAACCCCTAAACGATCTGTAGGATGGGGAATGTGCTTGTTTTGCAATCAAAAACATTCTCTGTACAAATGTACTAATTATCCTCATAGAGACACAAGAGTCAGACGACTCAAACAGTTACACAAATGTACTAGGTGTCTCAAACCACATAATGTTAACAGCTGTGACACCCCACTGAACACCTGCAATAGGTGTAGAAGGGGCAAGCATCATGCTGCACTGTGCAAATTAGTTAGGACTAATTATATCAATCCTAGAATAGGACGTAGAGAATCTACACCAGTACAGTGCTGCAGGGTGCGAGATGTGTACAGCGTAACTTCACAAGCATCTCAAGTGGATGCTGCTTTGCCTACTGCCCAACTTCAAGTGAAGAACAGAGGATCCAAGATCACCATACGTGGACTATTTGATCAAGGTTCCCAGAGAACTTTCATTACTCAAAGGGCAGCAGAGGCACTTAATTTACAACCAATAGGACAGGTAAAATTAAACTTGTCAGGGTTCATGATAAATCGAGGAACCCATGAATACTCAGTAGTTCAACCGCTGGTACGACTAGGTAGTCATGCCAAGGCTGTCCAAGCCATTGTTGTAGATCAAATACCTTTAGACTTAAACATTAAGGGTCTGGGGTACACAGCCCACTTCCTGCAGGAACGTGAAATTAATTTGGCTGACAACAAGTTAACGTCTGACCGCCTTAACCATGTATATGTACTAGTAGGAGCCGACTACTATTACCAGTTCATAACTGGACATGTTAAACGATTGGGAATGAATATGCTCCAATCTGCAGGTGGCTACTTACTTACTGGTAAAGTTCTGAATGTGAACAAGCCTAAACCTGCCAACAATAATAAATTAGTCAGCAGTAAATCAATTCTCCAGCAGCAAGCTAAAAGGAGAAACGCAGCTGAGTAATAAACTCAGATTGAATGTAGTGCAATTGATACTCGCCGAGGTGTTTCATAGCTCTCAGTGAAAACCAATGGTTCGTACTCAAACAAGTACAAGTCACAGCGACCAAACTATTGAATTCACTGCAGACCTAGAATTATTCTCGACAAGTAGTAATTGACCACACTCAGTCTTCCTAGGTAAATTGTAATGTTGGGCTAGAGAATCTAGTACTCCCTAGGTAATTAATAATGTTAGGCTAGAGAATCTAGCACTCAATGCCACTGGCATTTCCTGAATTTAGTAATTCTATGAAGTCATCAAGCAACTTCAGTAATTACAAATTCACTAGGACCACTGGTCCACTATACTTGCGCTTAAAGGTTTGCCAAGAAAACCTTCTTAATACCATGTTTTCTGCACTAAGAGTTAGTGATAAATACTTGCATTAATTTGTTTGAGTTGTTTTTCTTTCGTTTTTGCTTATTTAGTGTAGGAGCGCAGCACGAACAAACTTGCAAACTTACTAATACGTAAGCGAATTTACAGAGAACTAATATGTTTAATGCATTATCGTTAAACATCAGCATTGTTAATTAACATGCTTCATGAGCTTAATATAGCTCACCTTAGATTTAACGTAATAATATGAGTGCTTGTTCCCCATGCATATACAAGCTTAATATTGCTCGCCATGACAATCGAACGCTTTAATGTTCCCCATGCCACGAGCACTGCTCGTCATGATAATTGAATGATGCAAAACTCCACCTCGTTAATTCGAGTTCACTGAACTCACCCTGTTAACTGTTAACGAGCTCACTGCAGCTCACCCTGTCAACACTGTTGACGAGTTCACTGTAACTCACCCTGTTAGCACTGCTAACGAGCTCACTGTAGCTCACCCTGTCAACACTGTTGACGAGTTCAATGTAACTCACCCTGTTAGCACTGCTAACGAGCTCACTGTAGCTCACCCTGTCAACACTGTTGACGAGTTCACTGTAACTCACCCTGTTAGCACTGCTAACGAGCTCACTGTAACTCACCCTGTCAACACTGTTGACGAGTTCACTGCAACTCACCCTGTTAGCACTGCTAACGAGCTCACTGTAGCTCACCCTGTCAACACTGTTGACGAGTTCAATGTAACTCACCCTGTTAGCACTGCTAACGAGCTCACTGTAGCTCACCATGTTCACGAGTTCAATATAGCTCGACCTGTTAATGAGCTAAATACTGCTCACAATGTTAATTCGAGTACATTTTTACTCACAATTAGCTTAGTCCCTTACTTAGGTAGGTTAGAAATTCAAACCATTTATTTAGGTAGGTTTAGGGACTTTAGTTAGTGTCAACTGAGTACTAGCCTAATCTGTACTCACCATTAATTACAGTTGACTATACTTATAGAGACTGATTTAATAAACTCAATTTCATGTAAAGGTGATTTCGTACTAACCAGTTTACAGTGTCAAGCCTATGAGCTGCCATTTAATTAGCTCATAAGTCAGAATGACTAGGCTACTAATCTCACTGTCGACTCAGAATTTTCCTTGATTTTAATGAATAAACTTTTCAGTTCTCTACCTTTCTATTATTTAGCTAGTTAGCAAATTAGTTGTACCATCAGTCAGAATGACTACTGCACGGCAGTGCACATTAAATTCAATTTCCTCATTTGAATTTGGGGTGATCGTGATGCTGCGTGATGTTATTGTCTAGTAACTCAATCGTTACAAGTCACAGCGACCCTAGACAATGACTTTACTGTAGTGTCATAGTCTCCTTGATCTTAAATGACTAATAATACTTTACTGTATAATCATACAATAGTGTTATCAGTTCTTAGGAACTTATTCTGAGTTTGCCTACGATTCAGCAGCTACGTAATACACCATTACATGTCACTGCGACCCTAGTTGTTGAGTTTATTGTGAGCTTTAGTGGGTTCCTGATTACCGAAGACTTAATCAGTTAATGTTTCAATATTTAATACTTGTTTCCACTAAGGGAAACTGCAAGCCTATTATAGTTCTTAACTAAGAGCAATTCTTTAATTATTGTGAGATAAATAACATGTTTCATTTGACATGTAAATAACAAGAGTCAAGTTTCTTGTAAGTCCTTGATAAATCCAGGACGTTCGTTATGTGTGTACTAACATACTAACATATTAACATACTAATATACTAATATTAATCTCAACTTCGGGATAGGTCAGTACTCTACAGTACACTACGACCCTAGAATCCTCCCCCCGGATTTATGTTGGAAATTTCCAACACCGAATACAACACTGTTGTATTCTCATTAATTATTACTAACTCTACTGATTATTGTAGTAAGTAAAATTAACACCACATAGAATTCACATGTACTAATAATTTCATCTGTGCAATAGGGTGAGACATTAATTCCTCTCCCATATATGTTTACTATCACGAAACTGGCAAATAATAATATTTCCCTCTTCTAAATAATAAACCCGTCCTGTCTCCAACATTTCAAGCACAAATGCGAGAAATGCTAATATTCATGACAATAATTTGTCTAATGAATACGAGACGTGGCGTGGGTAAGGAGAGCACGCCAGTACACGTGTGCATACGCTCTCGAGCAGACCTGTTCGCGTCGTGCTCACGAGGAGACCCCATTACCCAGTCATCAGGGTAAACGTTATCCATCCTCAGAAGAAAGTCGCCACTGTGAGGCGTGAACCACCTTGCAGACAATATCTTCAACTGGTGTCAGTGTAATATAAGGAACCTTTTTAATCTGGTTCTTGACTACACGTGACCGGCTAGTGAAGCGCGCCATTATCCAGGATAGGTGAAGCCAGAGCCTAGGGCGCGAATTTCGGCAATCTTAAAACTTATACAGTGCCCTTATTAGCTAAGTATCTTATCCTTATTTGATGCATCGTATAGGGTGTAGAATAGTAGCTGGGTGATTTGTCGTGACGACGTATACCAACACCAAACTACAGGTTATTACCCATTATCTCCTATTAACATTAATTTCTTGAACATAGAGATTCAGTAGTTTAATTAGTTGCTACTGTAAATATTTGTTTTGCAGCACGTGAGAAGAATTCTCCCTGCTGCCTTCTCCCATGTTAATCCATCCCACTCGTCAGCCAGCCGAGCCCAAGAGAGTCAGAGGAAGCATCGTGACTTACACAAAGGAATCGTCATTAAGCTAAGATTCCTTTGTTTTCCTTTATTAATTATCTGGAATTATTTACATGCAGAACTCTTTTTGGATTGACTTGTGTTTATTGTGATTATCATTATTATACTCATAATCTATGTTCCCATTAATGGTAATGACATTGGTTTCATAATAATTCATAGGATTAGATTATTATATCTTGGATTAGTGAACGAACCACACTAGTTCCTAGACGTACTGAGTTCCAGCAATAACCCCCCAATGTAGGTGTTTGAGGGTTTGATTCATTTAATTATACAGCCCATTAATTATTTCTATGATCATATTCTCTAGTATTTTATCCATAGTTACTGGTTTCATCTAGGAATTATCTAATGATCATAATTTCTCAGTTTCCCTCTTTACTATAAAAGCGGGTGGTCCTTCGTAATTTAATTTACTACATTAATATTTAAATAATTAGATTCAAGCCCCAAATGTCCCAAACATAGTCTACACCACCAGCATCACGGTCCTCACCATACCAGGTCTATACCACCAGCATCATGGTCCTCATACCAGGTCTACACCTCCAGCACCACGGTCCTTACCATACCAGGTCTACACCACCAGCATCACGGTCCTCACCATACCAGGCCCACACCACCTGCTTCACAGTCCTCACCATACCAGGTCCACACTATAAGCATCACGGTCCTCACCATACCAGGTCCACATCACCACCAGCATCATGGTCCTCATCATACCAGGTCCACACCACCAGCATCATGGTCCTCATTATACCAGGTCCATACCACCACCACAATGGTCCTTTCCACACCAGGTCCACACTACCAGCATCATGGTCCTCACCATACCAGGTTCACACCACCATCTGCACCATGGTCCTCATCATACCAGGTCCAAATCACCAGCATCACGGTCCTCACCATACCATGTCCACACCACCACCAGCATCACGATTCTCAGCATACCAGGTTCATACTACCAGCATCATGGTCCTCATCATACCAGGTCCACACCACCACCAGCATCACGATCCTCATCATACCAGGTTCATACTACCATCATCACGGTCCTCACTATACCAGGACCACACCACCAGCATCAAGGTCCTCACCATACAAGGTCCACACCACCAGCATCACGGTCATCACCATACCAGGTCCACAATACCAGCATCAAGGTCCTCACTATACCAGGTCCACACCACCAGCATCATGTTCCTCACCATCAACATCATGGTCCTCACCATACCAGGTCCACACTACCACCAGCATCACGGTCCTCACCATACCACCTCCACACCACCAGCATCACGGTCCTCACGATACCAGGTCCACACCACCAACATCATGGTCCTCACCATACCAGGTCCACACCACCACCAGCATCACGGTCCTCACCATACCACCTCCACACCACCAGCATCACGGTCCTCACGATACCAGGTCCACACCACCAACATCATGGTCCTCACCATACCAGGTCCACACCACCAGCATCACGGTCCTCACAATACCAGGCCCACACCACCAGCATCACGGTCCTCACCATACCAGGTCCACACCACCAGCATCAAGGTCCTCACCATACCACGTCCACACCACCTGCATCACGGTCCTCACCATACCAGGTCCACACCACCAGCATCACGGTCCTCACCATACCATGTCCATACCACCACCATCATCATGGTCCTTACCATACCAGGTCCACACCACCAGCATCAAGGTCCTCACCATACCAGGTCCACACCACCAGCATCATGGTCCTCACCATACCAGGTCCACACAACAAGCATCATGGTCCTTCTCATACCAGGTCCACACCACCAGCATCACAGTCCTCACCATACCAGGTCCACACCACCAGCATCATGGTGCTCACCATACCAGGTCCACACCACCACCTGGTGGTGTGGACCAGCCCCACACCACCAGCATCAAGGTCCTCACCATACCAGGTACACATTCACCACCAGCATCACGGTCCTCACCATACCAGGTCCACACCACCACCAGCATCACGGTCCTCACCATTCCAGGTCCACAATACCAGCATCAAGGTCCTCACCATACCAGGTCGACACCACCACCAGCATCATGGTCCTTACCATACCAGGTCCACACCACCTGCATCATGGTCCTCACCATACCAGGTCCACACCACCACCAGCATCACGGTCCTCAGCATAGCAGGTTCACACCACCTGCATCATGGTCCTCAGCATAGCAGGTTCACACCACCAGCATCAGGGTCCTCACCATACCAGGTCCACACCACCAGCATCATGGTCCTCACCTTTCAAGGTCCACACCACCTGTATCACGGTCCTCACTATACCAGGTCCACACCACCTGCTTCACGGTCCTCACCATACCAGGTTCACACCACCAGCATCACGGTTCTCACCATACCAGGTTCACACCACCAGCATCATGGTCCTCACCATACCAGGTCCACATAATCAGCATCACGTTCCTCACCATACCAGGCCCACACCACCACCAGCATCATGGTCCTCACTTTACCAGGTCCACACCACCTGCTTCACGGTCCTCACCATACAACGTCAACACAACCAGCATCATGGTATCATCATACCAGGTCCACACCACCAGCATCATGGGCCTCACCATACCAGGTCCACACCACCAGCATCACGGTCCTCACCATACCAGGTCCACACCACCAGCATCACGGTCCTCACCATACCAGGTCCAAACTATAAGCATCACGGTCCTTACCATATCAGGTCCACTCAACCACCAGCATCATGGTCCTCACCATCAACATCATGGTCCTCACCATACCAGGTCCACACACCACCAACATCATTGTCCTCCCTATAACAGGTCTACACCACGAGCAGCATCACGGTCCTCACCATTCCAGGTCCACACCACCAGCATCATGGTCCTCACCATACCAGGTTCACACCACCAGCATCATGGTCCTCACCATACCAGGTTCACACCACCAGCATCACGGTCCTCACCATACCAGGTCTATACCACCAGCACCATGGTCCTCATACCAGGTCTACACCACCAGCATCACGGTCCTCATCATACCAGGCCCACACCACCTGCTTCACAGTCCTCACCATACCAGGTCCACACTATAAGCATCACGGTCCTCACCATACCAGGTCCACATCACCACCAGCATCATGGTCCTCATTAGACAAGGTCCATAACACCACCACAATGGTCCTTTCCACACCAGGTCCACACCATCAGCATCATGGTCCTCACCATACCATGTTCACACCACCATCTGCACCATGGTCCTCATCATACCAGGTCCAAATCACCAGCATCACGGTCCTCACCATACCATGTCCACACCACCACTAGCATCACGATCCTCATCATACCAGGTTCATACTACCAGCATCATGGTCCTCATCATACCAGGTCCACACCACCACCAGCATCACGATCCTCATCATACCAGGTTCATACTACCATCATCACGGTCCTCACTATACCAGGACCACACCACCAGCATCAAGGTCCTCACCATACAAGGTCCACACCACCAGCATCACGGTCATCACCATACCAGGTCCACAATACCAGCATCAAGGTCCTCACTATACCAGGTCCACACCACCAGCATCATGTTCCTCACCATCAACATCATGGTCCTCACCATACCAGGTCCACACTACCACCAGCATCACGGTCCTCACCATACCACCTCCACACCACCAGCATCACGGTCCTCACGATACCAGGTCCACACCACCAACATCATGGTCCTCACCATACCAGGTCCACACTACCACCAGCATCACGGTCCTCACCATACCACCTCCACACCACCAGCATCACGGTCCTCACGATACCAGGTCCACACCACCAACATCATGGTCCTCACCATACCAGGTCCACACCACCAGCATCACGGTCCTCACCATACCAGGTCCACACCACCAGCATCAACGTCCTCACCATACCACGTCCACACCACCTGCATCACGGTCCTCACCGTACCAGGTCCACACCACCAGCATCACGGTCCTCACCATACCATGTCCATACCACCACCATCATCATGGTCCTTACCATACCAGGTCCACACCACCAGCATCAAGGTCCTCACCATACCAGGTCCACACCACCAGCATCATGGTCCTCACCATACCAGGTCCACACCACAAGCATCATGGTCCTTCTCATACCAGGTCCACACCACCAGCATCACAGTCCTCACCATACCAGGTCCACACCACCAGTATCAAGGTCCTCACCATACCAGGTCCACACCACCACCAGCATCAAGGTCCTCACCATACCAGGTCCACACCACCTGCATCACGGTCCTCACCATACCAGGTCCACACCACCAGCATCACGGTCCTCACCATACCAGGTCCACACCACCACCAGCATCACGGTCCTCACCATACCAGGTCCACACCACCACCAGCATCACGGTGCTCACCATTCCAGGTCCACAATACCAGCATCAAGGTCCTCACCATAACAGGTCCACACCACCAGCATCATGGTCCTCACCATACCAGGTCCACACCACCAGCATCAAGGTCCTCACCATACCAGGTCCACACCACCAGCATCATGGTCCTCACCATACCAGGTCCACACCACAAGCATCATGGTCCTTCTCATACCAGGTCCACACCACCAGCATCACAGTCCTCACCATACCAGGTCCACACCACCAGCATCAAGGTCCTCACCATACCAGGTCGACACCACCACCAGCATCATGGTCCTTACCATACCAGGTCCACACCACCTGCATCATGGTCCTCACCATAACAGGTCCACACCACCACCAGCATCACGGTCCTCAGCATAGCAGGTTCACACCACCTGCATCATGGTCCTCAGCATAGCAGGTTCACACCACCAGCATCAGGGTCCTCACCATACCAGGTCCACACCACCAGCATCACGGTCCTCACCTTTCAAGGTCCACACCACCTGTATCACGGTCCTCACTATACCAGGTCCACACCACCTGCTTCACGGTCCTCACCATACCAGGTTCACACCACCAGCATCACGGTTCTCACCATACCAGGTTCACACCACCACCAGCATCACGGTTCTCACCATACCAGGTTCACACCACCAGCATCATGGTCCTCACCATACCAGGTTCACATCATCAGCATCACGTTCCTCACCATACCAGGCCCACACCACCACCAGCATCATGGTCCTCACTATACCAGGTCCACACCACCTGCTTCACGGTCCTCACCATACAACGTCAACACAACCAGCATCATGGTATCATCATACCAGGTCCACACCACCAGCATCACGGTCCTCACCAAACCAGAGCCACACCACCTGCTTCACGGTCCTCACCATACCAGGTCCAAACTATAAGCATCACGGTCCTTACCATATCAGGTCCACACAACCACCAGCATCATGGTCCTCACCATCAACATCATGGTCCTCACCATACCAGGTCCACACACCACCAACATCATTGTCCTCCCTATAACAGGTCTACACCACCAGCAGCATCACGGTCCTCACCATTCCAGGTCCACACCACCAGCATCATGGTCCTCACCTTACCAGGTTCACACCACCAGCATCATGGTCCTCACCATACCAGGTTCACACCACCAGCATCAAGGTCCTCACCATACCAGGTCTATACCACCAGCATCATGGTCCTCATACCAGGTCTACACCACCAGCATCACGGTCCTCATCATACCAGGTCCACATCACCACCAGCATCATGGTCCTCATTACACAAGGTCCATACCACCACCACAATGGTCCTTTCCACACCAGGTCCACACCATCAGCATCATGGTCCTCACCATATCATGTTCACACCACCATCTGCACCATGGTCCTCATCATACCAGGTCCAAATCACCAGCATCACGGTCCTCACCATACCAGCTCCACACCACCAGCATCAAGGTCCTCACCATACCAGGTCCACACCACCATCATCACGGTCCTCACTATACCAGGACCACACCACCAGCATCACGGTCCTCACCATATCAGGTCCACACCACCAGCATCAAGGTCCTCACCATACCAGGTCCACACCACCATCATCACGGTCCTCACTATACCAGGTCCACACCACCACCAGCTTCATGGTCCTCACAATACCAGGCCCACACCACCAGCATCATGGTCGCCTCCATACCAGGTCCACACCACCAGCGTCAAGGTCCTCACCATACCACGTCCACACCACCTGCATCACGGTCCTCACCATACCAGGTCCACACCACCAGCATCACGGTCCTCACCATACCAGGTCCACACCACCATCATCACGGTCCTCACTATACCAGGACCACACCACCAGCATCACGGTCCTCACCATATCAGGTCCACACCACCAGCATCAAGGTCCTCACCATACCAGGTCCACACCACCATCATCACGGTCCTCACTATACCAGGTCCACACCACCACCAGCTTCATGGTCCTCACAATACCAGGCCCACACCACCAGCATCATGGTCGCCTCCATACCAGGTCCACACCACCAGCGTCAAGGTCCTCACCATACCACGTCCACACCACCTGCATCACGGTCCTCACCATACCAGGTCCACACCACCAGCATCAAGGTCCTCACCATACCAGGTCCACACTACCAGAATCACGGTCATCACCATACCAGGTCCACACCACCACCAGCTTCATGGTCCTCACAATACCAGGCCCACACCACCAGCATCATGGTCGCCTCCATACCAGGTCCACACCACCAGCGTCAAGGTCCTCACCATACCACGTCCACACCACCTGCATCACGGTCCTCACCATACCAGGTCCACACCACCAGCATCACGGTCCTCACCATACCAGGTCCACACCACCAGCATCATGGTCCTTACCATACCAGGTCCACACCACCAGCATCAATGGTCGCTCACCATACCAGGTCCACACCACCAGCGTCAAGGTCCTCACCATAACACGTCCACACCACCAGCATCACTGGTCCTCACCATACCAGGTCCACACCACCAGCATCATGGTGCTCTCCATACCAGGTCCACACCACCAGCATCATGGTCCTCACCATACCAGGTCCTACACCACCAGCATCATGGTGCCTGGACCAACCAGGTCCACACCACCAGCATCATGGTCGCCTCACTATACCAGGTCCACACCACCAGCATCAATTGTCCTCACCATACCAGGTCCACACCACCATGCATCACGGTCCTCACCATACCAGGTCGACACACCACCAGCATCACGGTCCTCACCATACCAGGTCACACCACCACCTGCATCATGGTCCTCACTATACCAGGTACCACACCACCACTAGCATCATGGTCCTCACCATACCAGGTCCACACCACCAGCATCATGGTCCTCACTATACCAGGTCCACACCACCAGCATCATTGTCCTTCTCATACCAGGTCCACACCACCAGCATCAAGGTCCTCACCATACCAGGTCGACACCACCACCAGCATCATGGTCCTTACCATACCAGGTTAACACCACCACCTGCATCATGGTCCTCACTATACCAGGACCACATCACCACTAGCATCATGGTCCTCACCATACCAGGTCCACACCACCAGCATCATGGTCCTCACCATACCAGGTCCACACCACCTGCATCATGGTCCTCAGCATAGCAGGTTCACACCACCAGCATCATGGTCCTCACCATACAAGGTCCACACCACCAGCATCACGGTCCTTACCATACCAGGTCCACACCACCAGCATCATGGTCCTTACAATACCAGGTCCACACCTCCACCTGCATCATGGTCCTCACTATACCAGGTCCACACCACCTGCTTCACGGTCCTCACCATACCAGGTTCACACCACCAGCATCACTGGTCCTCACCATACCAGGTTCCACACACCACCAGCATCATGGTCCTCACCATACCAGGTCCACACCATCAGCATCATGGTCCTCACCATACCAGGTCCACACCACCACCAGCATCATGGTCCTTACCATACCAGGTTCACACCACCACCAGCATCACAGTGCTCAACATACCAGGTCCACACCACCAGCATCATGGTCCTCACCTTTTCAAGTCCACACGATCAGCATCACTGTCCTCACCATACCAGGTCCACACCACCAGCATCATGGTCCTCACCATACCAGTTCACACCACCACCTGCATCACGGTCCTCACCATACCAGGTCCACACCACCACCAGCATCATGGTCCTCCCCATACCAGGTCAACACCACCACCAGCATCACGGTCCTCACCATACCAGGTCCACACCACCACCATCATGGTCCTCACCATACCAGGTCCATACCATCAGCATCACGTTCCTCACCATACCAGGCCCACATCACCACCATCATGGTCCTCACCATACCAGGTCCACCCCACCACTTGCATTATGGTCCTCACCATGCCAGGTCCACACTACCTGCAACATGGTCCTCACTGTGGGGGAAAACCCGACTCCAATAACTAATAATTAAATATATACTTCGATAGCTATGAAGGACCACCACTTTTGGAGAAAAAGTGGAAAACAAAATAAAGCAATGGAAAAACTGATCCCTAGAACTATAGTGTCCTATGAATCTTAGTAAAACTGTATTTCTGATATAAATGGAGTTAAATTATCTTCCACAAAATTGAGGGGTTACATACTGAAAAGATTAATACATCCCTAGCATTATTCTGGTGCTGGTTCTTCACCAGAGTAAATAAAATATGAAAGTAAATATGATTGTATATATAATATTAATTGGAGGTAAATGCTCCACAATATACTACTGAAATGTTGAACAGCATTAGTAAATCAATGGGTTAATGTAATTGATGAGTTATTGCTACAGATAAAAAAGGGACAGCTTAGCTGTAAATCTAGTGAGGTGTAATCAGTTGCTACGCTCCACCGACGACGTCTTGCATAGGGTAAATTGTTGCACGGAACGGTGAGAAGCCTAGCACCACGGTTGGCGTCGCCTTGGTACTGAAAGGCAATTACATTGTAGAAATCTTCTACATAATAACTACAAATAAATCCTAAATCATGAGGATAACTAGGAAATTTCAGCCAATATCTGTGCAATTTATATTCAAGCACTGTAAATTTCTTCTTCTTGAGAATAGGTGCAGTTTGCATGAAGGGGTAACCCTTCCGATGACTGCACCAGGACAGATGTAAGGAGACGCGTTGATGGTGAGGAGAAGAAAGTCAAAATCGGTAGATGTGATGGGCTGTTGAGAGAGGAGTTGCGACGAAAACAGAGGCGAATGTTAGAGGGAGACTCCCCGCACCGGGGGGCGGGGAGTCGTGATCACGGCGGCAGCTGATCCAGGCACAGCATAGCCGTGTGCGCAAGATGGGAACTAATACTTCTCCGGAAACTTGCGTATCGGAAAGCGCAAGCAGTACGCTTCCCAAATCACCCACAGGTCGGCGGGCAGCCGGCCATCAGGCAGTACCCTTGGCTGAGACATCCTATCCGGCACCCTATAAACAAACACCTTCTCAGACGATACCCAGATAGTTGACGAGTACCATGGGATCAGAAGCACCCGGGCATCCCGATAAGGGCCCAACTCCGGACCCTCACAGGGCACGACCCCAGCAGACGGGACTAGGCAACCACCAGACCGGGGCAATGAAGGAGGGGAACAGCAGGGGATGCAGGCGCGGCAGCGACCCCACCACCGGGCACAGGAGCCGAGGCCTCCTGGCGCACATCTTTCCGCAACATCACGACGAGGTTCCGATCATCAGGGACAACCCCCCACTACGGGGATCCAACAGCAGGTGACACAGGTAGCAACTTCGGAGCCCCGCACAGCACCATCATCCACGGCGGGGGACGCCAGCTGAGCACCATACTCCACCACCTCCTCCCAAGGCACACCACGAAGGGGAGACACACTCCGAGCCCGCTGCGAATGCTTCGAGACAGACCGCACCACACCACGTCCAGCAGGCCCCTCCGCAGGCACAGCTACCATCTTTACATCCACACAGGCCACACCCGCACCGTCCGAAGAGTTCACAGAGGCCACATCACCCACACTGTCTACATCATCCACGGAAACAACCTCAGAACACCGACGTGCACGCTTCTGCAAAGGAATGGAAAGAGCAGAACTACAGTCGTTAACACACACAGGCACGGCAGGCACCTCACCTTGCCGAAGAACCCCCTCCAAAACAGCAGAACCCGCGTCCCCGAGAGCCGTTACCACATCCACAGGCGGGGGTGGGACATGAACCTCCACCGGGACACCCTTCACTACACGCAGCGCAGGTGACGCCCCAGTCACCCTCACACACCGGCTCAACAACCCCAGGGGCCACAGCAGTCACCTGACGTGTCGCACGGGCCAGAGAACTCGCCTCAACAGGCGGAGCAGCAGACAGGCAGTCAGGCGCCTCAGGCACAGCACCCACACCGTCCGAATGCAACAGGGGCGGAAAATCTTCCGCACGAAGAACATGCACCCGACCAGTTGCTCCCACGTCACACGCCGCAGCCAGATGACCCTCGTGACCACACCGATAACAGGTGCGCGGTTGACCCCGGTACTGGCAGTGGAGCGTGTAACCCAATACGGACATCGACGACGGTACACTACACTTCAGCGACATCGTCAGGGTGCGGGAGCCGTCAAGCATACCAACACAGTGCCCGGCAACGACCTTATTCCATCGAACACTTAACACAGCCCCAAACTGTTCGAAACAGGAGGTTAAAAATTCGTCCTGAAATTCGAAGGGGGCACCATGCACCGTCACAGACGTCAAGGTGACACTGAGATTCACTACCTTAACGGAGCCAGCAGTATCAGGGAGAGGGTAAACACGCCCCTCACACCGCTCGAGAAACGCTTGAAAGGGGAACTTGACTACAGCATGGTTGCCCTGAAGCAGCTGGATGCCCACCAGGTCCGACAGCTCCATATGCAGCACGTCCACCAGGGCGACACCAACAAATGGATGGTCCACCAGCACCGTAAACGCCAAACCAGCTGACAGCGTCCTCATCATTGGAGGGCGAGACGTCCCCATGGCTAAGCAAACGTCACCCTGTCAGTGGCAAACCACCACCAGCAGGGCAAACAAGCGATCACCCAACGTAAACACTAGCCAGAAGCGGAGAGACCTCAGGAACGTCCGACCTGGCCGGCGGTCACCACGCAACCGTGCTGGACATCACTGGCTGTGGCGCTGCTAAAAATAAAAAAAAATTCTATAGAGAAATAATGCAAATAATCATATATTTAGATTGTAAAATTAATCAAGACACGTACGGGATTTGTTTGTTTGTTTTACGGCCTAACGACAACTAGCCTAAATGTTAATTGTGACCACATAATAACAAAGAGGTAAACCTAGCTGCCGAGCCGCGTGTCCGTTGATGTGGAGACTTGAGCAATTCTTCGTCCTCCAGCTGCTGCTTGAAAGGCGTTGACATTGGAATTGCTCATATGCTAGTCGGGGACACGGCTATTGTGCCAGATAACGTGGCACCGCTCTACTGGTCGTTCGAGCGAAATAAATGGGATCACAACGCAGCTCTGCTACACGCTATCAATGGCGTCCACGTCGTGCTCTCTCGTGTCTGGTGTCGCTCTCCCGTCTTCCTCCTCTTCCTTATTGCGCATGCGCGGCTCTCGATAGACATCTCGAGCGTAAATGTAAATGTATATATTGCAATTGACTAAGAAAGGAAGAGGTAGTGACAAGTATTAATATCACATTAAATTCTTCTGTGATAAAATAGATTTTCGTGCCACATAAATTGATTTATTAAAGTTGTGCAGCTAATCGAGGAAATTAAAGTAAAATCATTCACATTAAAGTAATTTCCTCTAGAATGTTTAATATCAATTAAATAAGGGAGTTCCAGTAAGTAGTAGTATACTACAAAATTAAACTTATTAGTAAGTAACTATTTTTAGTAAAGAAAATGATAAACTGGATTCTTGTTATAAATCCATTTATAACTAAATGTGGAGAGAATTCATGTTACTGCCTGTCGTTCCTCACGTCGTCACTCTGACTAGGAAGAATCTGGCAATATGTCTAAATAAATCATGATAATGATCAAATCTACAAGTTAGTAATTTTAGTAACTACTTGTGGTTAATACAAAGATGTATAAAACTGTTGGTTATTTCCAACACTCACCATTCCAGGTCCACACCACCAGCATCATGGCCCTCACTATACCAGGTCCACACCACCTGCATCAATAATATGTCAGATAGAAATTGTTTCGCATTGGTATTATATTTACTTTATAAATTTCCTCTATAAAAATAAAATGCCATTGCGCATTATGATCATTTTATATTGAATATTGCATAAATACTTGTGAGATTTCAAAAAAAAATATTTTAATGAGCCAGGTTTGGAAGGCTTTGGTTTTAAAATTATCATTTACATTTTTTTAATAATAATAAAATTATTAACATTGACAAAAACTTACTCCTGAAAAATATTGTCTTTTAAGACTTTTATGTGCTATAAAGTTGTTGAGATTTTCAATACTTAGAGTACCAATCGGTTAAGTTTTCTTTTTCCGTCACAAAGAAAATCTTTCTTTCTCCCACATGTTTCATCATTTGCACTGGATGCAGAGCAACCTTCGTGCAAGTCCTGGCTCAGTTCCCCAACGTCCAAACTATTGGACATTGCAAATTTCACTAAATGATGCGGTATCTTAGTTGCCCCCCTCTAATTATAGAGATTTTAATCTCTAAACATTTGAGTGCTAAGAACGACTCTCGTGCAGGGCCGCGTTCAGTTCCCGACGTTCAAGCTTTTTGGCTATAGTAAATTTCTCTAAATGCCCTGACCAACTGTTTTCGCCCTGTTTTTTCATATCTCGCCCTGACCAACTGTTTTTGGTTCAATTGTAACCCATCCAGCCGCAGTCTGCTGGATAGAAGGGCAGTGGGCCTGATAAAAATAAAAACATATAAATTGTTAGATCAGCCTCTAAATGAAGCCGTATCTCGCCCTGACCAACTGATTTTGGCTCAATTGTAACCCATCCAGCCGCAGTCCGCTGGATAGAGGGCCAGTGGGCCTGATAAAAAAAAAAACATATAAATTGTTAGACTAGCTCTTTACATATGCTAGTTGTTTAATTTAGAAACTGCTACTAATGCGACGATGCAAGAGGAGCCAGTACACATCTATGGATCAACCAATAAAAGCAGCAGACTTCTAGATGTTACTACTGCTCAGCTTAGGTCCCCCACTGGATGGGCGGCGGTGCGCAGGAAAAACATAAATTATGACACTAGCTCTCCACATATCCCAGTCTTGGTTTTAATTTAGAAACTGCACTTGCGGTCTTTCTCGTGCCCCATTGTTGATGTGTGACAATGACCATTAAATTTTTCAAAACTAGCTCATTAAGATTGCGAAAACTTCCTTTAGCTAAATAAATTGTTTAGGTTCTGACTCTGAGGCCCATTATGCATCGCTGCAGCCCTTTCCGCTATTGCCCGCAAGATGGGAATAGGGGCTGCATTAATAAACGAATTAAAACTAACATTCAATTATATATTCTCAAACTATTGCAAAAAAAAAAAAACTTAATCACATTTACAAACTTGCACAAATTAATTTTGGCAATTTCGTTTACCCATTTTTTTGTTTGTTTTCTTGCTGGAGCCAAAATGAATTGTTGGGCTCATTGCCAGACTCCATTACCCGCCGTGGTAACCCTTCCCACTACCCGCCCCACAAGATGGGTATGGGATTCATAATAAATGAACTAAACTAGCATTCAATTATATTCTCAACAAACTTATGCAAACCCCATACAATTACATTAGCAAGCTAACACAAATTCATTGAGCAAGTTTAACTATTCGCATACTTTGCGTTATTATATAATGGAATACGAAAAGAAAATTCGCAGAATTCAGAGATAACACCATTAATGGAGTCCAAGAAATACCCAAGTACTTCATTCATAATGATGAGCTGCCATTAATCTTAGCAAAGTAACCAAAACATTTGCTTACTGTAGGTGAAGGATGCACATGACTCTCCGGTTAGGCGGTTGTGGAGTGAGACCTGCAACTGCGGACTGGCCATAGATGTAAAAGTGCCTTGCATAGAGACCGTTGCATGCCTCTTGTTGAATCACTTAGGGTGCATATATGTGTGTATGTATGTAGCAGTGACAATCGCGTAACGAGCTTTCAAGAGATTGTCAGCTAAACAATATGTAGGGTTTAGTTTCCAAACCAATTATGCGGCTCTCGAACCCTTTTCCCCCGCTACATGCGGGAGATCCCTATTATACAACATCCCCAAGACCATTTCATAAGAGTTAGTGCTGCACCCCTCCAGGTAATTTCATCAAATTAAAGACAATTTCTACCAATTTTACCTAAATTTTGTTGTGTATGGCACAACCAAAAGCCCAATTTCCCAAAGCTTAAAAAAAACAGCCCAAGCTAAATTTATTTAAATTTACTCCAGTTTAAAGACAAGTCCACCAAATGTTATCTCCAATTATAAACAAAAAACCAAAACTGAATTTAAATGTAACTAATCAGGGGCTACACACAAGGGGCATAACTGGCAATCCCCTCACAGTGTTCAAGAGAGAACTGGATAAGCACCTTCAAAGGATACCTGATCAACCAGGCTGTGACTCATACGTCAGGCTGCGAGCAGCCGCGTCCAACAGCCTGGTTGATCAGTCCGGGAACCAGGAGGCCTGGTCGACGACCAGGCCGAGGGGACGCTAAGCCCAGAAAGAACCTCAAGGTAATCATATGAGAACCAAAGGTAAATTTCACTGTCCCCCCCCCCCCCACAACCAAACCCCTACCCCACCCCAGGAATAGGCCTGATTTGTTCAAGCCAAAGCCCAATTCACCCGAGTTTTCTCTATCTCATCTAAAAATAACGTTCATTTCCAATGCCCAGTATCCAGCCACCACATATTCCCCATTCCCAAGACCATTTCATAGTGTTAGTGCTGTGGCCATCTACCTAATTTCATCCCAACTAATGACAATTCCCTATTAAATATAGGGAAAAATATGTCAAATCATATCACAGCCAAAGCCCATTTCACCCAAGTTTCACCTATCCCATACAAATTTAATGTGCATTTTCAATATCCAATATCCAGTTGCCCCATGCCACGCCCTATTCCCAAGACTATTTCATAGTAATAGCTCACTGTCCTTCCAGCTATTTCCAAATATCCAGATGTGCTTATATATCATCACTCCTAGGAAACCATTCCTATCCTAATGCAGCCAAGGCCAAATTTAGCCATATGTATCCCAATTTACGCCAGTTTCCACCTAAATTTATGACAATTTATCCCAATTTAATCCAATTTCCACCTAATTTTGCCCCATTTTATCCTAATTTAATCCAATTTCCACTATATTTACCCGAGTTTGTCCGTTTCATAGCGTAACCAAAGCCTAATTTGATCAAGTTTCACCTATCCCATATAAATTTAATGAGCATTTTCAATATCTAATATCCAGGTGTCCTATGTCACGCTCTATTCCCAATACCATTTCATAGTAATAGCGCAGTGTCCATCCAGCTATTTCCATATATCCAGATGTGTTTATATATCTTCAATCCTACGAAACCAGACCTAACCTAACACACAGCTAAGGCCAAATTTATCCCAATTTAATCCAATTTCCACCTAATTTGATCCAATTCCCGCCAAATTTACCCGAGTTTACCATTTCATAGCACAACCAAAGCCCCAATTTGACCTAGTTTCACCTAACCCAATTAAATTTAATGTGCATCTTCAATATCTGGTCGCCGAAAGTGATGTTTTTGCATCAACCCAACCGCCCTTGCCCATACCTCTGATACCAAGATCTTGGTTCCATATATGGTATCTTATTCTTGGGACACAGCCAACTCATCCCAACCTAACCTCTATTAACTATGGGTTTAATGGCCATTTTCCTCTACATCAGTTCAAACACAACCCAACCTCATATAAATGGATTTGAACTCCATTTGTTCACATGTTCTTAGGAAACATGATAAGATTCGCCATATCTCTATCACTAAATAATCAAATTTTCCTTAACCTAGCCTATAACCCCCCCCCCCTCCAATTGGGACAAATATGTGTTAAATTTGGGTTATATTAGGCTAATGTGAAAATATATTCCTACTTTAATTCTTTAACATCCATAATTTGCCAGAATTTCGTATGATGAGGACCGTGATGCTGGTGGTGTGGACCTGGTATGGTGAGGACCATGATGCTGTTGGTGTGGACCTGGTATGGTTAGGACCATGATGCTCGTGGTGTGGACCTGGTATGGTGAGGACCATGATGCTCGTGGTGTGGACCTGGTATGGTGAGGACCGTGATGCTGGTGGTGTGGACCTGGTATGGTGAGGACCATGATGCTGGTGGTGTGGACCTGGTATGGTGAGGACCATGATGCTGGTGGTGTGGACCTGGTATGGTGAGGACCATGATGCTGGTGGTGTGGACCTGGTATGGTGAGGACCCTAATGCTGGAGGTGGTGTGGACCTGGTGTAGTGAGGACCGTGATGCTAGTGGTGTAGACAAGGTATGGTGAGGACCATGATACTGGTGGTCCTCACCATACCAGGTCCACACCACCAGAATAACGGTCCTCACCATACCAGGTCCACACCACCACCAGCATCACGGTCCTCACCATACCAGGTCCACACCACCTGCATCACGGTCCTCAGAATACCAGATCCACACCACCAGCATCACGGTCCTCACCATACCAGGTCCACACCACCTGCTTCACGGTCCTCAGAATACCAGATCCAAACCACCACCAGCATCATGGTCCTCACCATACCACACCAACATCACCAGCATTATGGTCCTCACCATACCAGGTCTACACCACCACCAGCATCACGGTCCTCACCATACCAGGTCCACACCACCACCAGCATCACGGTCCTCACCATACCAGGTCCACACCACCAGCATCACGGTCCTCACCCTACCAGGTCCACACCACCACAAGCATCATGGTACTCACTATAACAAGTCCACACCACCACCAGCATCACGGTCCTCACCATACCAGGTCCACACCACCACCAGCATCACGGTCCTCACCATACCAGGTCCACACCACCAGCATCACGGTCCTCACCATACCAGGTCCACACCACCACCAGCATCACGGTCCTCACCATACCAGGTCCACACACAACAAACACAAAATGTTGCTGCAACCTCCACTAATGTTACCGAGGGGGTGTGGGAAAGAAACGTTTCAACTATGGGTCAACAGGCATATGAGCAACCTTTAATCCAAGATTGTCAAAAGGATTTCTTTATATAATTTGGCAAATGCTATCTTTTCTAATATTAGTTTCTCCTTTATATGTTACAAAAATCATTTTTTTCATGTTTAAACGTCAAATTCAAGTACATTACAAATATACATTTTGAATGTTGTTTCATAGTTGTAGGAAACAATCCTAAAAAAATTAGTTACACGAAGATATATTAGATTATTATTTCTTTTGATGTAGATTATATTGACTTATATATCACGATTTGTTCCCTTTATATATTAAAAAATCATATACAAATATTAATTTTTATATCATTTTGCAACATACAATAATATTAATTATAAATGTTGTGTCTGAGTTGAGTGAAAGGTGTTAAAAATATTTACTTTGGTGTACAAAACATTTATAAATAAAAATAATAACACTATTTGCTAACTTATATATTTAATAATACGGTTTTTTATGTTAAGCACCAATTGGTGAGTACAACTACATGACTGCAACTGGGAGAGTGCAAGTAGGTGAGTAGAACTAGGTTAATAAAATTATATGAGTGTAACTAAGGGAGTACAGCTAGGTGAATACAACTACATGACTACAACTAGTCGGAGTACATGTAGGTTAGTACAACTTGAGCACTACTAGGTGAATACATGTGGGTGAATATAATTACACACGCTATGGAGGAGTAATTGCAAGTAGGTGAGAACCACTAGAGAAGTAAAAGTAGGTGAAAACATCTAGCGAATTAAAAGTAGGTGAAAACAACTAGCTTAGTTCAACTAGGTGAATACTTCAAGTGAAGTGAAGTAGAGTAGTATTGGTAGGTGAGTACAGTTAGGTGAGTATACAGTGTCACGTGGGGGTGGGTGGTCCGGGGCTCTGCTAACACTCGGCTGCTAGGGGCTCAAAGGCCCAAATACTCAGCCCCTCCGACTCCCTGGATTCACCGGAGTCTCCTTGGTCACACAAGAGAGGACCAACAATGCCCACCTCCGCAGGTCTTTGCTTCCACCACAAAGGGGTGCCACTGATTCACCCTGGAAGCCCTTCAGTCGAACACGGGGAAACTGCTGTTAACAGTTCCGGCCTAGACCCGTGGGGGAGTGAAGGAAGACTCAGGCTTACCTATAACCATAACCTCCCTGAGTCTTGCCTGCCAGACAAAAAAGGTTGCAGGAACTCCTTTCCCGCCTGTCTTCTCTATCTTCCTCTTAGCAAGGTCGCCAGCTGGGTTATTATATCTGCACCCCAGCAATGCAGTTCAGTGGGTGTATTATATATTGTTTGTAGCCAGAAATGTATGCTCATAGAGAAATATCATAAATGGAGGCACACTCAAACACAGTAATAAAATGTGTGGATTTACTGATGCAAATTACATGAACACACACACACAATCACAAGTAATACATGAATATGGAAATATGGATAATGAGTCTGGAGATCGTCAGCCTCTTCTTCCACGACCTCCAGCACTCCTTCAACTGGGCAGGAAGACAGGAGTCTCACACTCTCACAGGAGGGCCTCTTCACCACGTCGGCGCCTCTTCTTCACTGTCCTGCCATCCATACACACTGTCCTCTCTGACAGTCCTGGACTCAAGCTGCCTTGCAGTCTATTCTACTATTAAAGTAATAAAGTCTTGCTGCCACATACGCAAGTAAATATTGTGGCCTAACTAGCCTACTCATACAAGGGGTAATGGAAGGGAAAATGATCTACCTTACATTCCTGGCTCACGACGCCTGTCCCTCGATGGTATGAGGTTCCCACGCTTCCTTGGGTCGATCCTTGACGATCCAGGACGTTCCACAGGTCCTCAGGTGTCGTGGAGCCTTCGCGTCGTCGCCATTCCAATCCGTGAGATTCAGCTGCCCCAATCCTGGTTCATCGATGGGCGCTGAGCTAATCACTATTTTTCCCCACACTCGCCTCTCCCACAAGGCGGTGCTCCTTGTCCTAGGCACGGTGTCGTCCTTCCAAGATTCTCAGTGGATGTGACCCCAGTCACAGCTAGGCCTGCCCGCCCATCTTCCAGACCTCAACGTCCAGCCAGCGGCGCCGCCCAGCGTCGTCGCCGACTATTTTCCAAGTTTGGCACTTCTCTGCTCAATGAACTTGGTTCCTCTTTTGCTTCCCAGAAGCGCAGGGTCTCCAATAACTATGATGGGCTGTGATGGCCAGCTCAATCCACTGAACAAGGCTTGCAGAGCCTCCAATCCTTGAGAGCAGACCGAGGCGCGTCCTGTCGCTTCCAAGGTCAGAACCACTCTCACGTTGGCGCCGCCCGGGGCACTCGGTGACGTCATGGCGGGCCCTGATTTGTCGCCCGCGACCTAAATCGACCAATCCGCGATCGGCTAATGTCCCTTCCAAAAGGTCATATCTGCCATAGGGGATACTGTTTCATTTTATATCAGGGCGCCAATTTCTCATTATTTACAACTTATAATATAACTTCCTTCCCTTAACTGGCAGCCGGTCTGGTCGCCACATATATCATTAGACTCCCTGAACCTCAGAGAATCAGTAGGGAGAGCTGATATGACTCTTTAAGCCGGCAAACGAAAGAAATAGGAGAGGGCACCGTAACAACAGTTAGGTGAGTACAGTTAAATGAGTATATAGTTAGGTGAGTACAGTTAGGTGAGTAGAGCTAGGTGAATACAGCTAATTAAGTTGGTACAATTTGGTGAGTACAATTAGATGAGTGCATCTAGGTGAGTACAACCAGGTGAGCATATCTGAGTACATCTAGGTGTGTATGTGTACTGATCTATTTGTACTCACCTGTTTGTGCTTGTTGGAGTTAAGGTCTGGCTCTTTGGTCCTGCCTCTCAACTGGTGTACAGGTTCCTGTGCCTATTGGGCTCTATCAAATCTACACTTGAAACTGTGTATGGAGTCAGCCTCCACCACATCACTGCCGAATGCATTCCATTTGTCATCCACTCTGACACGAAAAAAATTCTTTCTAACGTCTCTATGGCTCATTTGGGCACTCAGTTTCCACCTGTGTCCCCTAGTGCGTGTACCCCTTGTGTTAAATAACCTGTCTTTATTTACCCTGTCAATTCCTCTGAGAATCTTGAATGTGGTGATCATATCCCCCCTAACTCTTCTGTCTTCTAGCAATGTGAGGTTTAATTCTCGTAGTCTCTCCTCGTAGCTCATACCTCTCAGTCGGGGTACTAGTCTGGCGGCAAACCTTTGAACTTTTTCCAGTTTAGTCTTATTCTTGACTAAATACCGACTCCATGCTGGGGCTGCATACTCCAGGATTGGTCTGACATAGGTGGTATACAAAATTCTGAATGATTCCTTGCACAAGTGTCTAAATGCCGTTCTTATGTTAGCCAACCTGACATATGCTGCTGATGTTATCCTCTTGATGTGGGCTTCAGGGGACAGGTCTGGCGTGATATCAACCCCCAGGTCTTTCTCTCTCTCTGACTTTTCAAGAATTACATCTCCCAAATGATACCTTGTAACTGGCCTCCAGCTCCCTACACCTATCTTCATTACATTACATTTGCTTGGGTTAACCTCTAACAACCATTTGTTCGACCATTTTTTTAATTTGTCTAGGTCTTCTTGAAGCCTCAAGCAGACCTCTTCTGTCTTAATCCTTCTCATAATTTTGGCGCCATCAGTAAACATTGAGAGGAATGAGTCTCTACCCTCTG
>NC_091156.1:47217508-47286907 GCF_040958095.1 Procambarus clarkii
ATCGTCGCTCTGTTTCTAGTGCTACCCAATCCCCCATTCTTTGTACCTAAGGCATATTTTTTACCATTGTGATCTTAGATCATCTGATATCAGGGTTATTGTATTGAGTACATATTCTACTGCATTATTTCTTGTAATGATCCTCATAGTGTGCTTCAGTGAACCAATGTATAACCCTGAGATGTTTTCCTATTGTACCTAATAATCCTTGTTCATTATTGTGTATTGTTATTATTGTGTATTATTCTAATCTGCTTTTGTGTCAAAAATTCTTGCAATGTACCTGTAACTTTCTTTCTCTCAATTTTACTGTTATTATTCTACTTAAAATCATCTGTACTTGTAAAGTAAAGCTGTAAAGTACCTTTAAACATTATTTGTCAATTTTACTGTTAGTTCTCTAAAAATTATCTGTTAGTTTAAGGATCTATTGCTCTAAGGTTAGTTTAAGGACTTGCCCGAAACGCTATGCATGCTAGTGACTTTACAAGAATGTAATTTCAACTTAAACTCTATGTTCTCTGTTAACCCGCAATGTACTTTCTTGTATATATATAAATAAATAAATAAATACATAAATAAATAAATAAAAGATTCAGGAACTGAACCCCATAGTTCGTTAACTAAACAAGTGGCAATTTGTTGAAGCTAGTTAAACAATTGTTAATGTTTTATACACATGTGCATACATATACAGACATTTACATAAATACATATACGTATCGATACTCTATTTTATGTCACAAATGATTCAACAAGAGGCTCACAACGGTCACTATACAAGGCACTCTACATCTGTGGTGAGTAACACAGTTACTAGTCTTGCTCCACACCCACCCAACTGGGCGGCAGTTTTACAGTCATGGGCATGCTTTCCCTACAGTAAACAAATTTTGGATATTTCGCTAAGATTCCCGGCAGTACATCATTATGAATGAAGTACTTAGACATTTCTTGGACTCCGTTGAAGGTGTTATCTCTGAACTCCGCGATTTTTTCACATTCCATTATATAATGACGAAAAGTATTGCGAGTAGTTCCGCTGACAGAGTTTACATTTAGTTAAATCTACATCTGTAGATGTTTCAAACTCCCAGAGGTACTTGTAGCCGAGCTAAGCCTATCAGTGGTAACATCGAGAAGTCTTCTTACCTTATTGGATGACCCATAGACGTGCGGTTCTTCCTGCATAATAGAATAATGATAGATGGAGCAACTGGTGTGAATTTCACTTTGCCTCAAGTCTAAAAGATTTTTTTTATGTTCCCGGAATATTACTGCCCTCAGGCTGCTCAAAGGCAGTCCAAGATGGTAATCAATTCCTTCTTTATGAGCAAACGCTTTGGCTAGCTCATCAGTTTTATCATGCATTCGGAGACCAATATGGAAGAGAGACTAACTAATTAAAAAAAAATCTGGATACAACATAGTCGCCAGGCAGGTTTGGATGGCCATGATCCAAGGTGTACTCGCTAGGCAGGTTTGGATCGTCATGATCCAAGGATGTACTCTCTAGGCAGGTTTGGATGGCCACGATGCAAGGATGTACTCGCCAGGCAGGTTTGGATGGTCACGGCACAAAGATGTACTCGCCAGACAGGCTGGGATGATCATGATGCAAAACTGTACTATTTATGGATGGTCATGGTACAAAGAGGAACTTGATTCAAAGAAATGTTCAAATTATCCCAGAAATAAAGACTTTAATAAAATGCATAACTTATTGCATTTTAATGCGTTATGCATTTTCAATTGATATACAAATTTGATTTTAATTGCAATATTTTATCTCTTTTTCTTTTACAGTGAAAACATTGTTAAGAGCAACAGCAGTATCTGATGAGTACAGCAGCTGTAGCAAGACCAAGCGACAGAGCAGTGCCTGAGAACAGCAGCAGCATCACAGGAAGAAGCTGCACATCTATAAGTACTCTACAGCAGCAGCAGCAGTTGTGGCCAGAGCCAAAGATGAGTCAACACCACCACAATGTCCACAGGAAACAACACAACAAGAAAGTCAGGATTAACAGGGCGAGGAAGAGGCAGAGTTTGGTGACGACTTCTGCTGTGTTGCGGCTGTTTATTGTGATGGCTGCTACGGTGTCTCATGTCCACACCCTGGCTCTCCCGGCCCCTGCTGACTCTCTGGCTCTCCAGGCCCCTGCTGACACCCTGCCTCTCCAGGCCTCTGCTGACACCCTGCCTCTCCCGGCCCCTGCTGACACCCTGCCTCTCCCGGCCCATGCTGACACCCTGCCTCTCCCGGTCCCTGCTGACACTCTGGCTCTCCAGGCCCCTGCTGACACCGAGCTTGTTAATATGGTGCCTGATGGCACAGTACCTGATGGCATGGTGACTGTTGACATGGTTCCTACTAACACTCTGCCTGTTGGCACGGTGCTTGCTGATATCCTGCCGGTTGAAAAGTTATCTACTGACACTCTGCCTGCTAACATGACACCTGCTGATACAGCATCAACTACTTCAGTACGAGTTGACCAAATACTAATAGATTCAGCATCTGATGACTCATCACCTGCTGATCCATCATCTGCTGACCTATCACCTGCTGACCCATCATCTGCTGATCCATCATCTGCTGACCCATCACCTGCTGATCCATCACCTGCTGACCGGACAACTGCCTACCTGTTTCCATCTACTCTGTCCTCAACTTATCCAACTCGTCAAGGTATGTGTTATCATGTTATGAACAAGGCTGTTCTTCATAATTTAAAATAACAAAGGCTCATTAACGTAGGTGAAATTACACACCAGATGAGAACAAAAGCACATGTGGCATGTTAAATATGCAAATGAAAGTTTATGATTAAGTAAACAGTCAGCATATGCAAATTGACCTGCAGGCATGTAATGTGTTAAGTTTACATGGGGAATTGAATGTATTAGTTAATTCTTATTTGTGATGGCAGCATTATGAAATGTTAGTACCTAATTTGGAATAACATACAAATCCTGTTATATGTCTATGTAATAACGTATCAAGAAACTAGGCTAATGTCTTGATATGCTTCATGCATTAGGTTGTAGTTTTTCTTGTGATTCACAGAGATTAGTGTAATAGATCATAAGCAGTTTGTAAGCATAGTTACCATACCTTAAGAGTTATAAAGTAATTAAACAGAGGTGCCCTATGTCCATATAGCTTAAATTTAATGATCGACAGAGAGTTGTCATGAAATTTCATACACCAGCTGAAGGTGCAATTCTGCTATATTTCCAGCTGTGGTTTAAAGGGACGGATGTATACCACTGATTTCAGAAATATTATACTTTGTAACGGGTTTTTCGTGGGTGCCAATATACTACATACCTGGAGATGTTTCATTGTTATTAGGTATATATAATGCATGCTATGTTACCTGTTATTTTAGCTACACGTGTCTGTTAAAGTATACTTGGCTACACGGAGTGAGAAAGCTAGCAACTTTACTGCCTCCCAGAGTTAAAAGTCAGTTTGTCTATTGATGTAGTAGATGTAGAACATGTACTACTGGGCAACTACTCCAACAATTATTTACCCTTTTTACCTTTAAGTTAAATAATTGTTTTAAGGTCAAGTATTCAATAAGTGGGTTACAATTTAAGATAAAAATATTTCCACTGTTGTATATAAAGTAACAAAAAATTTATTGTCAATAAAAATTTGAGAAACTGCATAAGTGACAAAAATCTTGTAAACTCTTTCTATAAGTTTCTAATGAGGGAAAGATTTTTCCACATGGTAGGGAGAAATAACAGGTAGAGTAAGCTTTACCATTAAATAATATCAACACAATACAATATCTTGAATTTGGATATTTTAACACCCGAATGATAGCCTAATTAATAAAATAAAGTGAACAATTGAATCACGACAAACACGATTTGTATTATTTAAAATTTAAAACAGTTTAATCTTTTCACATTTGACACAATTCAATGCTGCACAATAATCACAATTATGAGCACATTAAATTTATCATCAAACTATAAAGAATTATGTTATCAAGATAATTATTAATAAGTATGACCACTGGTAAATGTGTAAACATAGAAAATGTTAAGGAATGGGTTGCTTGCTGCTCCAAAATTATATCGGAATTTGTCATAGAGTTACTTACGCCAAAAACTGAAGCACTATAAATCGTAGCGGCTCGCAAAATGTTCGTACTCTGTTTTCTGTTAGTGGGTCCTCGTGTAGGGTAATTTCAGGTAATTTAGTTCATCAGTTTAGTACGTTAGAAACGTATGGGAGAATGGGCTGGAGCAGCGAGCAGCCCTTCGTCTGCATCATATGGATACTTAAATCCCTGTTATTGGGTCGGTATAAGAGGGATTGACTGAACACTTTACCTCTCTCCCTAATATTAACTTGATATACTTATGCAACTACAATGCCCTTCACCTGACAATTTATAATCATTACTGACTATGTCTTGAAGTTTGAGTTAAAGAGGCAGAAAGGGACCGCAGGAATCCTCAAGTTGTGCCTTCGGCCTGTAATCTGACGTTACAGTGATTGTCAGGTGAGAATAACTTCTCTATCTCTATGCACATATTATCTGGATCCATTTATTCATGTATAATTATATATTCAGATGATGAGTCATAATAACGTGGCTGAAAAATGTTGACCAAACCACTCACTAGAAATTTAAGCGACGACGACATTTCGGTCCGTCCTGGACCATTATCAAGTCGATTGGGATGAGACGTGGGAGGCAAGGGCATTAAGTAGGCAAGAGAGAAATGAGGAGATGGAAATCTTAGAGGAAGATAAGAGCAAGGCAAAAGGTACGGAAGGTAAGGTGTAATAAAGGGTGTAATAATAGGAATAAGAAAGGGATCGTAAGAGAAAGAAAACCAAAGATAAAAGGAAGGGTAGGATTATGTTAGGTCACGTTTGTTAGAAAATGTAGACCATTTGAGTACATACTGTGAAAGGGAAGAGTCAACAGCAACAAAGCCAGGACTAGGTTGTGTATCAGAGCCGGTTCGACAAGACGGCGTCTGTGTAGAGGTAGGAAAGATTATTTTAGAGGAAGACCAATAAATAGGATGATTAGGATCTCTAACATGACAGAAGAGAGCATTGTTTGTGTCTGCGGACTTAACTCTTCTTTTGTGTTCCTTTTGTCTGTCATTTAGTGTTCGGCCAGTTTCACTAAAGTATTGGAGAGGACAAAACAAACAGCGAATAGAGTAGACACCAGCAGCATTAGAAGCAGGAGGAGCAGTGTGAACTAGATTGCTACGAAGAGTGTTATTTTGTCGAAAGACGAGCTTTATGTCAAGAGGACGAAAGGTATTAGTAGGAGTTTTGAGTTCAGAAATGAAGGGAAGGCAGAGCAGTGCTAATTGTGTCGGAAGTAGGTTTAGGATGAAAGAAATTTCGTTTAGCTTGGGAATAGACACAGTTGATAAAATAAAACGGGTAACCAGAGCGAGAGAATGATTTGTAGATAAAGGAAATTTCAGAATCAAGAACCTGAGGGTCGCTGATGCGTAGAGCGCGGAGGAAGAGAAACAAGAATATTTTTCTGAAGAGGATGATGGTAGGAAAGGAAGTGAATGTACTTGAAAATGGTCCAGGCCGGACCGAAACGTCGTCGTCCCTTCAATTTCTAGTGTGTGATTTGGTCAACATAATTATATATTCTTACTCAAATGCTGGCTACATAGTATAACATCAACCAAACACTGGTAGTGATCTGTTCACACTTGTATGTCTACATAACTTTATTGTGCAATTAGGGCAGACCTTAATAATCTAAAATTCAGATCCCATTGTGCTGACGGAAATTCCCTGATGAAATGATAATTAACGTTAAGCAATAAACTCACTTGTAGGTCTCCGATTCTCGTACATTATATATGAGAATGTATAGTCTTCAACACAATAATGCCTGTAACCTCTTCACTTTCAAACTATGTATTATAGTATTGGATTAACCACCCTGAAAAAACTCATTAACTTTGATATTTGGGATTACGGAGCATTTTGGTTTCAAATTTCCATTTACATGATACACATGAGCAATGTAAAATTTTTCCATTTGTCCCATTTTACATTCCATGCGTTTGTGATCCATGAGTCTTTCAATTTTTACCGAGTCCTCAGTACTTCAGTTCACACATGAACTTCGTATCGACTGTGCATTCCCTCTCCTCGACGTATACGTCAAGACCAGAGACGCCACCTTTACTAATGACGTGTACACGACACCAACAATCAGGTGTGTGTGTGTGTGTGGATGGCGTCAGTGAGTGACGCTACTGATACAAGACAAGTGTGATGAACTCATACACACGTAAACCTCTGTTATGATCTCAGCCTGCAGGAGAAACGCGTCTCCCTCCTTGAGAGTTATTCATCAAGCCTGACCTGATTAGAAGGTCTAGCAAATATTGAGGTGATAACACATATGTAAAATAGTTGCTTGGATATATATAACAATTTGAGATTATGGGCAATGAAGAAGAAAACAGATAAATGACTGGCTAGGAGATGCGGATATTTTGCTGGAGGCGTGAGGCTCGCTTCTGGAGGGCTTTGACCTCACTTGAGTGCCAGACATCGCAGGGGAAAGCCGCACTCCGTTCGAGCTCCCGTCAGAAGGGAACCCCTAGTGATATAACTCGAAGAGAAGAGAAGTGTGCAGATGTACCAGGTGTGGAATCGAGCTGGGAACGTTGTGGTCTCAAGTCCTGGTCGACGAGGAGAGTATTAAACCGCCCAGAGGCATTATTGTGGGCCGTGGAAGTGCCCTGACCAAGCTTCATCAGAGGGAGGAGCGCCCTCGACCAGATAATCTGTGGTAAGCACGATATACGCCAGTTCATAGTGATTGCTTGTAGTTGGTCGTGTGCCCAGCGACAGTAGCAATGTTTATTGATAAGTTAGACATGTTTTAATAAGGCAGAAGGCCTGAAATAAGAGAGTGGAGAGGGAGGAACACGGAGTGACATCCGCCTCCTCTGAGTAATGGCAGGCAACTGAGGGAGCCCGGCTCCTGACGGCGAAGGACCCTCCCAGTGTGACTCACCCGCCAAGCGAGGTGGAGTATGGACCCGCCCAAAACGGGGGAGTCCACTCTCACTGTATGTAGAGGACAGATAGAGGTTTGAGGCAAACATATTGTGTGATTATTTTTGTTTATGTGTTAAAGGGGAAACATTTTTATTGGAGTGTCGATGGGTTGCAGGTTTGTCTTTGTGGGAGAAGTTGTTGAGAACTTCGAAGCCAGCCCAGATGAAGTTATTGATGAGACTCCAAGGTAGTGGAGCAGAGGACCTCGAGCTGTGAGGAGAAGCAGTGAAGAGGAGTGTCGCGTGCTTCTGTAGAGGTGGTGAAGCACCATAATTGCTCGAGGAAACTTCATGGTGTAGCAGCCAGGAGAGCTGTGGAGGACCCTAGCAGAAGGGTGAAGCACCGTAGTTGCTCAAAGAAACTTCATGGTAGCAGCCTGGAGGAGCTGCAGAGGATCCTGGTAGTGAAGCCCGGAAGAACCTAAAGATATCAGGGTAGTGAACTTCCAGAGGTGGAAGGGAAGTTCTGGTGGATCACTTGTAGGGCGTTGATAGTGTTTGGTTGTCATTAGTGTGCTAGACGCAGTGAGAGGTGAGTGGTTGTCTGCATTCTCACATCAAGGAGTGTTTTATACTGAAGTTTAGAGTTACAGATGCAGGCTGGATTACCTACAGATGTATGCGTTCTAGGACTGACAGAGTGATCGATTGATCATTGTTGTGTATCAATGAACATTTATACTGATATATGTTATTGCATTCAAATGCTGATTTTCTTTGTACACATTTATAGATACATATATATATTCTCTTGCTGATGGTACAAAAGTGTATGTAGACTTGATCAACTTGAGAAGGTTGATAGTATCAGGTGGTGAACCAGGAGATAGGATACCACTTGATAAGCTGATGATAGAGTTCTGATGGTGTTGGAGTGCAACCTGATTGTAATATTATAGAGTATAGGATTCATTATTATTATATGTGTGTATGTATCGTGTATGTGCTTTGTCCAGTAAATGTATCCCGATTTGCTGGTGTTTGCCCTTGTCCTAGTGAGGCTTCCCATGAAATAGTACAGAAGAAGAGAGAGAGAGAGAAAGAACCAAGAACCACTGCTGTGGACAGGGTAGAAGGTAATACTAATAAGTTAAAAGGGGATTGAGGAGATCATATCACCTAAGGAGAGAGTGGGGAGTCACAGCAGCTCGAGTGGGTGTGTGCACGTGACAACGAGGCTAAGTGTTGGAGCCGCATCCCCTAAACGTGTGACGTTAAACCCCTCTCCAAGAGCCAGAAGCGCCAAGGGTGATCTCCTAGTGAGATATAAGCACTCTACCGAGTTGTGGGTTGGGTTGTCCGTAGAGAAGGATCAACGACACCACCACCAACCCACAAGATTATAATAAATTGGGGGCCTGTCTGGGAGAGTGAACTGACACACCCACACCCTGTCCAAGAGTGGATTTGTACACCCCTTCTTGAAATAGATAAACTGTGTGATCACAGGTGTATATTCTCTCTCTTGGGAAGACTCACAGGACAAAGATGGATAAGGTGCAAGCGTTTGTGGAGTCAGGCAAGCCTGAGGACTTGGAAGGTTGCACGAGGGATCAATTGAAACAAATAGCAGAAAAATGTGGCATTAGGTTGAAAGCATCTAAAGTAGCTGGGATGAAGGATGAGATCCTGAGGCAGTTAAGAGCCAAAAATGAAGCGGCAGAACAAGGAGCCCAGAAAGGAGCTGAAAGTGGAAAGGAGGATGATGGGCAGGATGAAGTGACATCCCAGGGATCGAGTAGGAGCAGCAAGAGTAGCCGCAGTAGCAAGAGTAGCCGAATTAAGAGCTTGGAGAGATTCAGTTAGAGCTCCAGGTGCAGCGTGAGGAGAGACAGTTCCAACTGGAAAAGATGAAATTAGAACTCCAGATGAAAAATGAAGCCGAGAAAGAAATAGAGAAAACCAGACTGGAAATAGAAAAAGAAAAAGCCCAGGTCGAAAAAGAAAAAGAGAGAACAAAACAAATGCAGATAGAAGCGAATAGAACCTTGGCTGAGCAAAGGATCGAACATGGGTTGCCAGAGAGCACCACCCAGGTATCACACTCACCAGATGTTAGGGTTAGGGAGAAGGACATTCCCTTGTTTGTGCCCGAAGAGGCAGAGAGCTTCTTCGAGCATTTTGAAAAAGTAGCCAGCATCAAGGAGTGGCCACAGGAGGAATGGGCCCAGCTGGTCCAGTTAAGATTGACCGGTGCAGCCAGGGAGGCATACACCCAATTGTCACTGGAAGAGTGCCAGGATTACGCCACAGTAAAGAGCAGCATATTGCGCTCGTTTCAGTTAACCCCAGAAGCTTATAGGAAGCGCTTCAGAGAGATGATCAAAGTTGCAGCGTGTACGTTTGCTGAGACAGCAAGGGATCTGGAAAGACGATTCCAGAAGTGGATTGAGGCTGCTGGAGTTGGATCTTACGCTGACCTTAAGCAACTGATGGTCATGGAGAAGTTCTTGGAGATGATGCATCCCGAAACAAAGCTCAAGATCCAAGAAGCAGGGATAAAGGAGGTGAAAGATGCCGCAGATAGGGCGGATATGATTACTGAAGCATATAAGAGCTTGAGGGAGAACAGAGTGAGTAGCGAGGCGAGATGCAGCAATAACAGACCCAGTAGAGTCTGGGGAGGAAGAAATTATGAAAGACCCAGAGGAGTCTGGGATGAGAAGAATTTTGATAAATGGGCAGATAAAAGTAAGTACCCTAAAACTCAGAAGAGTAGGTCGCGCACTTCGTCTGAAAGTGAAGATGGAGGAGCTGAACGAGAAACTATTCGTTATCCAGGAAATCAAGAGTCCAGTAAAGCCCCACAGAGTGCAGGTAGTGTGCCTGGCTCGAGGAACTTTCATGCGAGTGGACAAAGTCTGAGCCACTCTGGTTCGTATAGGAGAGATTTCTCCCAGGTGAGGTGTTACAATTGTAACGGATTGGGTCATCCCCTAAACGTGTGACGTTAAACCCCTCTCCAAGAGCCAGAAGCGCCAAGGGTGATCTCCTAATGAGGTATACTGAGTTGTGGGTTGGTTGTCTGTAGAGAAGGATCAACGACACCACCACCAACTCACAAAACTATAATACCTCTCACCCACTGCAGAAACTGCACCCAGCGCACAAAGAATTGGAGAATATGGTGCAAGCCCCAGTAAACTATGGATAAACAAAGAAGTGAACACCTGTATTACGAAGTATCTAAATAAATTGCTCAACTCCACCCACACCAGCAGTCGCCGTCACGCAAGTTAGTCAGTAAACTAGCCCGACATTCAAGAAAATAGGCAAGCAGGCAGTCAGGCTGGCAGGAAGGCAAGATAATAGGCCGGGAGACAGAAAGGCAGACAGAGGTGTGGGATATCTGGGGCTTGACTCAATTATTTAATTAATCAAATTAATAACGAAGGACCACCCACTTTTGAGAAAAGAGGGAAACTAATAAAAAGTGATCATTAGAAACACAGGGAATAACCAGTGTCTATGGATAAATACTAGAAAGAATAATCACTTAAATAAATAATGGACTGTTTGGTTAATTAACTAAAGTCAGAGCCTCAAACACCTACATTGGGGGGGGGGGTATTGCTAGAACTTCATATACGTCTAGGAACTAGTGTGGCTCGTGCACCAGTTCATTGTTGAATAAAGAATATTGTGACCAAAATATTATAGAATCAATAGGTAAATACAAATAGAAAATATTTATGATTATTAGAATTAGAGAGCAATCATCTAAATAAACACATTTTATCTCCAGTTCACATGACAAGCATTTAATATGATAATATCATGGACATGTAGAATAAATTGGAGTAATTAAATGTGTACAAAAAGTGTTAGCTTTAAGACGATTTCTATGACATTGTTCGTGCCTCGTCCTCGTGATCTCAGGATCTCCACATAGCAGCCCGTAGAGGTGAATAACACGAATGTAGTTAACGGCTCGTTGACTCCTCACATACGAGCTGTAATTCAAAAGATATTACGTAGCATTGAACTAGGCTACTTAAATCTCAATATTTATGAAATAGAAAATAAAAATTAGTGCGGTACTAACATTGGATTTTTAGTCGTCTTTCGATGTAACGACAGACTGCCCACGAAATATACAATCTTTAATGATGCATCAAGAAAGAAATATATACTTATCGACGGGTGCAGTGTATGCTGAAGTCTGCCGGTATCGCGTTTCAGTCTCAAACTTCCACAATGTTGTACACGTTGTTGAGAGTTTGGCTTGAATATCGACGCGTTATTATTTGACCGAGCACTGTAGATCACGTAGAAGAATAATTATTCGTTCTAAGTTGAGTATCAGTGTAATTCTTGCTGATAATCCCAACGTCACGTGTCTCAGACTCTGACGCCACGACTTTCCTGTCCAAGTACGTATGCTCTCGTTGCTCACTCCGCAACACGAGCTCGCCACCCAAACACACAATGGCGTCTCCTTCTCTTTCAACCCGCGTCCCGCATTCACCACAGAAATTATTTATCACGAATAATACTATTTCGCGCAATTGTGGCTGAAATACTTTAATAAGGACTGCGTTGTGATTCTAGGGATTTAAATATTATTGCTTTTTCGTCTTATGGTGGTAAACGAGAAATGGAGAAGATTTTAGTTTTCTCCATGGCATTCACGCGTGACAGAAAAACTATTATTTGATAACAATTGTAACTAAAAACTCTCGATTTAGAATTATTTGGGAGTTATGTTATCCGTAAAGAATTATCACACGGAATACTGATGATTTTAGAGAACCACATTCAATTCTCTAGCACATTGGTAATAAATGTGTTTAACTAGACATTATCTGACGCAATATTGGTGCTTTATTTCGTAAGAATTCTAGCATTAATATGCAGATATATGTGGATATGATGTTCCACAACCTAATACAGTAAATTCTACAATACTAAACTACGTATTAGTAGTGTTAGTCAATTATTACTCTTAATACAGGAAATACATCCTGTTGTATTAAGGATTATTAAATGAATAATAGATGTGTATAAAGCCTAATACAGGAAATACATCCTGTTGTATTAGGGATGAGAATAACTGTTGGAAATTTCCAACATCATCCCTAATACAATAGGACGTAATTCCTGTATTCACACACTTCACACTCATTTACTAATCCTAAGTACAATGGGATGTATTTCCTGTACTAAACGTAATAATTAATTAACACTACCAATCCGTAGTTTAGTATCACAGAATTCATTACATTAGGATGTGGAACATCATGTAATTTCTCCTAGAATTGTGGCAGTGTTGCATCAGCCACCCACGGAGAATAAATTTCCACATATCTATAGATGTAATAGAAGTCCAACCATTTACTTACCTTTATCAAGGATAATTATTTAGTAATAGGTTTACTTTATTTAGTATACAACAGTTTACTGGAATTCCTTTACCAAGCTTGATAGCTGTGCCAGTAAATAATATTATAATCTAAAATTATTTCCACCTCCAAAGGATTGTCGTTTTATTTGTGCAGTCTACATTAACAGAGTAGCACTACGAGAAAATATATTACCACATAATGCATTTATATATGACGTAAATTTTCGTCATAAACACTTCCTTCCCTATTAAACTTCATATAATTAAATATAACTTATTCTCGGGGCTCCCACTGGGAGCTATCGTGCATGCGCGTCCCGAGAGGGAAGGGAACTCTTGCCATTTTTTATCAACTGGCAGTACGGTGTTCCGAAGCGGTCCTTACAAACCCCACAATCTAGCAAGCATCCGTACATCATCGGCTTCAGATTGAGGACGCAGCTTACCAGAATCATGGACACCAGTTCGGCAGACATTTTTACCTTTTGTATTATTATTTTAAGCTCTAATAATAATTAATATGGATGCAATGTCGTGACGCTGCAGGCGATAAAATAAACCCATGTAAGTGCTGCTTCTACCCCTCCAAATATTTAGATATTGCATATATGTCTGTGAATACTAATTTGGAGGGAAATTATGGAATTTAATTATTGCAGCCTGGGGCAAAACTACTGAGAAACCGTGTGACTGTCATGTACTCACGTGTTCCAAGGATCACTATCTCAAGCTGTTTCCAGACTGTTGTAGAGATTGGACTCCACCTACGTCCCTCTGTCACAGCTGAGATTTAATCAGTTTTCATTGTAGATAGTACCTTTTAATTATTGAGAGTCAATACATACTATATTGCATTGATTACTTATTAATCTTTATCGTACAGTAGTATTTTAGCATTACAAGTTATATCATTATCTATCTGTGTACATATTGTCATTATTATTATCATACAATATATGTTGCAAGGAGATTATACTCATAGAATACCCCCCAAGATGTGTCATTGAAAGCTGGTTCTAGATTGTATAGAATTTAGTCACTGCAGAATAGAATATTAGAATTTATTACATATAATCATAGAGATCAATAAGTCACTGGTTCTCTCATTTATCAACGCATTCTGGTCCTTCGAGCTATCTTAGAATTATTATTATTTGCATTTATAGAATTATACACTTGATCAGTATTAAACTAAAGCCAGAGTTCCCCTCAGGCAGGCTGACATAAGGTCAGGGAAGCTGGCAGAATGGTAAGATGGCAGGCAGGACGGCAGACAAGTTAGCAGGCTGGCAGGCTGAATGGCAGCCAGGATGGCAGGACGGAAATTAGGCTAACCTGCTTAATGTCTGTCCCAATATCAGGCTATTTAGCAGGATGGCAGACAGGCTGGCAGGACGACAGGCAGGATGGGAGAACGGCAAACAGGATGGCAGGCAGGCATGTAGGTAGGCTGCCAGAACGGCAGACAGGCAGGATGGGAGGATGGTAGGCAGAACAGTAGGTAAGCTGGCAGACAGGCTGGTAGGTAGGCCGACAGGATGGCAGGCTAGCTGACAGGCAGGTTGGGAAAGTTGGGAGGTGGGCAGATGGGAGGCAGCCTTGAGTTAAGATGGTCAGTAACCACAAGTGGTTAATCTGGTTGTGTCTGAGCCTTAAATATGTGATGGAGGAATTGCTAAACAGAGCAGTATGTATGGAGTAGTTTGGAACCCTAAAGACATGTTGTATTTTTATAAGATTAATAATTGCAACTAACTCTAGCAAGCTAGAGTATCAGAACCTTTAGTCAGACCCACCTCTTCCCATGGACACCTTTAGTCAGACCCACCTCTTCCCATGGGCACCTTTAGTCAGACCCACCTCTTCCCATGGACACCTTTAGTCAGACCCACCTCTTCCTATGGACACCTTTAGTCAGACCCACCTCTTCCCATGGGCACGTTTAGTCAGACCCACCTCTTCCTATGGACACCTTTAGTCAGACCCACCTCTTCCCATGGGCACCTTTAGTCAGACCCACCTCTTCCCATGGGCACCTTTAGTCAGACCTACCTCTTCCCGTGGACACCTTTAGTCAGACCCACCTCTTTCCATGGACACCTTTAGTCAGACCCACCTCTTCCTATGGACACCTTTAGTCAGACCCACCTCTTCCTATGGACACCTTTAGTCAGACCCACCTCTTCCCATGGGTACCTTTAGTCAGACCCACCTCTTCCCATGAACACCTATAGTCAGACCCACCTCTTCCCGTGGACACCTTTAGTCAGACCTACCTCTTCCCATGGGCACCTTTAGTCAGACCCACATCTTCCCGTGGACACCAAGAAAGGACTGTGGGAATTTACTTATGAGAGCAATATTTATTTAATTTTATATGAATAATTATTTTAAATTTTGTTTAATTATATATTTAATTACATTATAAGTTTATTTTATTAAAAGTAGTGTACTTAATCAGTCTGCATGTCGGAAAATCCGACACCATTTAATAATACATGCAGGCAAATAATATTGAATTAAAATAGAGTAAATGTGACCCTTCTATCACTTACTGTCATCTGGACAATGTAGGCCAGTAGCGTCAGTGTGGAGGGAGTGGTCAGCCATTGTTATTGTACTTAGACCAGAGGCACGGGAGCAAATTCGGCTCCTGTTAATTTTTCTTGGACGAAGTGTTATGGAAACCAAAGGTATACCATCATCAACACGCTGTCAACAAATACAAGTTAAGTGTTCTGGCGAAACCCATTTATCTATCATTTAAGGCCATTAATGTCAGTAGATAGGGGCGAGCCGGTTAGAATACGAACTGCCTCTTAATAAAAGGTAATAAAGCCTAGGTCTTTATGGTTCAATATACAGTGTTTTCTCTGATATAGCTGTCATATATTAGGATTCTGGCTTTACAGCTAGCGCCCATTTGACAGGTCAAGACGAGGAAGCATGCTTTGTGTATCAGTTACCAGGGTGATGGAAGCTACCTCACACTAGGAAAATTTGGTGTCTACATCCTAGTTATACCTGGTGGATTAAGGCCTGCTGTACAATAAGATAAGGAACCTCTTCAATGTTTAACAATATATGTAGTGTAATACTGTAGTTTGATTGGCTGCATATATATAAATTCAATATAAACCCCCCTAATGTGCAGTGGATCGATTTGTGAGATTATTGCAGAAATACAGTCCACTTAACATCATACAAATTGCTATCGAAATATATAAATTAATGTAAATATAAATTCTATATAAATTCATATAAATTAAATAAATATAAATCTCACAGGTCGGTTCCCACATTATTTGGTCCTTTGAACCCACATTATTGGTCATCTTCGAGTTGGATGACAGATTATTTGGTCATCTTAGTACCGGATGAACCAGTTAACCAGTGGATTCATTAAATATACTAGTGCAGTGTGATTTATACAAATCCAGTCAAAGACGGCGGCGTTGCCTGAGCGAGCTCAGGAGCTTCCCCTCAGTTCAGTTCAGCCTCAGTCAGCGGTTTCTGCACACCCACAGATTAGGTGGCGTGTTATTCTGTGAGATGATAGCGCTAATATTGAATCCAGCCAAATTAGTGGCTGGGTCTTCGCGAGATTGTTCACGAATTTTGTGGTATTAAATTTCGCAAGAGATTATCCATAAATTTTGTGGAGTTTATTTCGCGAAGTCACTAATAATATTAATACTTCTTGATAATATTAGAAGTTTCATAGAGGCAATTAAGAAGCTATCAGCAATAATTGTGTATATTATTTCTCCAAAATAGAGAATTATTTAATATATTGCACTAGTGTTCACAATATAATATTTACTAATTGCCAACCCACAACAGGGTAGGATATTACCATTGACTAGTTGAACTATTATTGTTCATCGTAGTCCCATTATTACCATAGTCAAGTTGTACTATATTAAACAACCTAGCACCATTAATGAATGGTGCAGACCCTATTTTGGGTGTAATTTTTATCAACTCGAGTTGAGTTGTATATATAATAATTTACTTATGATCATTACACCTTTGAGTGATTAATTAGTGTCTATACCATTCTAGGGTGATATAGAAGAGCTAACCTAAAGGTACTTCCAGTGACACTGGTTTATCACTCAAATCATTAGTGTGTATGATTGTATATATATATATATAATGTGTATTAATTTTAAGTGCTAACCTCTAGTAGAGGTAGGATGACAGCCAAGTGAGTGCAGAATTTTACCCTAGGCTACCATTAGTACTTGTTCAGCATTATGAGCAGCCCAAGTACAAGCACCACAAGGCTTCATCAACTAGCCAATATGAATAATGATGGCAATGAGAAAACTCATACATCTTGTACTACAATTGCTGGGCTTACCTCAACCTGATCAGACTGCTGACTCATTACAATCCTTCAGCATGGAGTTTGAGTCACTACTAAGAACATTCAGTCTTAAGGTTGATATAACTACTAGTGAATGGATGACCAAAGTAGTCCTTCAACGAAAATTGTCCAGCGATATACTAGATGAATTATATGCACATCAACATAACACCATTCTGACAGTACAGGACATCATTGAAGGTTTACATTCCATCATAAACAATCGACGAGCAAATGAGGAAGTTAAAGCCTCATGCAAGCCTTCAGAAATGGAAAATAATAGTCAATTAAAGGGTAAAACAACTACCCCAAATAAACATCAGTCAATTACACTCACATCAAGTTGCAGAAAATCTGACAATGCAGCAGAATCCTCCAACACTACTGTTACTAGTTCACCCAAATCGGTAACTTTGAAACGTGCAGTAGGCTGGGGGACATGTATGTTCAGCAAAAAGAAACATTCAACATACCGTTGTGCTAATTATCTAACCAGAGACACTCGTATTAAGCGACTCCAGGAATTAGGGAGATGTGCAAGGTGTCTCAAGTCACACAACATAGACTATTGTGATACCCAATTCAACACCTGCAACAGGTGTAAAAGAGGTAGGCACCATGCAGCACTGTGCAAACATACGAAATTAACGTATTCAAGACCCAAGGGTGAAGATAGCATTCCCACCACAGTACAGTATTGCAAGGTGCAACAAACGAAGAGTGTCCAATCGGCAAAGTCTAAAGGTAATACGACTTTGCCTACTGCCAAAATTACCATCCTGAATAAGAGGGCCAAGGTCCATACCCGTGGGTTGTTTGACCAAGGGTCCCAGAGAACATATGTCACTAAAAAGTTGGCAGATGAACTACAATTAAGGCCTGTAGCCCAGACGTCATTTAACATCTCAGGGTTTATAACAGATGCAGGACCTCAAGTCTACCAGGTGGTACAACCATCAGTACGTTTAGGCAGGTACGTCTGTCGAGTACAAGCCATTGTGGTGGACAAAATACCAGCAGACCTACAAGTTCAAGGTCTGAGAGCAACAGCCAAATTCCTGAGAAATAGAGGAATAAAATTGGCAGGTAATATTAAGTCTGATCACCTCACCGACTTCGGTCTCCTTGTAGGAACAGACTACTACCATCGATTCATTGGTAACCCTACTAAATATCAGGGCATAACCATGTTAAATTCTGCAGGAGGTAAATTACTCTCAGGCCCAGTATGAAGCCTGAGGAGACCTATGGCTGCAGATAAATAATACCAATAGAAATCTAAATTTGTCAGCTGATTATATTTCTCCAGTAGCATTATACTAAGGAGATTACAACTGACTATACTAACAGAGGTTGATGTTAATATCATCATTTTAAAGCTGAAGATGAGTTCATGAGGCTTCAGTGGTAAATTAGTGAACAGTAGCCTATACAGCTACAAGTCACTGCGACCAAGGTCACTGAACCCACTACAGTCTCAGAACCATACTTTACTTTAATGATGGGCTATTCAATCCTCTGAATCAATTAACTAAATTAAACCCCAATAAATCTGATGACTGATTTGATACATTTATTATTTAATCAAGATGAATTCCATGGGCCTCAGTGTTTATATATCAGTGACCAGTTACCTGAACAATCTTCAAGTTTTATCTAATGTCACTGATCTCATTGCAGTCCCTGAATCATACTTGACTGTAGTACTTGATCACATTCAGTCTTCTGGGTTAAATAATACGTAATTAGACTTGAATTTTAGCCTTTGAAGAGTTAAAAGAGAAATGAAATCGCATTAGACTTCTAACCCCTGCAACTCTAGTACAGGACATCCGTCCTGTATGAACAGACGCACAAATGTGTGATTACTAACTACTAACATCAAATTAATCTAATAATTCGAAGGAGGAGTATCGGTGTTCGTTTGTTCTAAATAGGACTTCGACCCGTGAGCAGCCCCCGGGGAATTATGTCGGAAAATCCGACACCATTTAATAATACATGCAGGCAGATAATATTGCTGCTGCATTGTATAAACAAGTTACCCATAGAAAATGTAACATGTGGTGGAATTTTCCATCTATAGAAAACAGGATATCATTGTCACATACTATTATAAATTCACCACCTATTATGGTGGGAATTATTCTTAAATACATTAGTCTTTGGACTTTACCATCATAAAAACATCGCATATAAATTAACTTAATTATCTGAATTAAAATAGAGTAAATGTGACCCTTCTATCACTTACTGTCATCTGGACAATGTAGGCCAGTAGCGTCAGTGAGGAGGGAGTGGTCAGCCATTGTTATTGTACTTAGACCAGAGGCACGGGAGCAAATTCGGCTCCTGTTAATTTTACTTGGACGAAGTGTTATGAAAACCAAAGGTGTACCATCATCAACACGCTGTCAACAAATACAAGTGTTCTGCCGAAACACATTTATCTATCATTTATGGCCATTAATGTCAGTAGATAGGGACGAGCCGGTTAGAATACGAATTGCCTCTTAATAAAAGGTAATTAAGCCTAGGTTTTTATGGTTCAATGTACAGTGTTTTCTCTGATATAGCTGTCATATATTAGGATTCTGGCTTTACAGCTAGCGCCCTTTTGACAGGTCAAGACGACGAAGCATGCTTTGTGTATCAGTTACGAGGGTGATGAAAGCTACCTCACACGAGGAAAATTTGGTGCCTACATCCTGGTTATACCTGGTGGACTAAAGCCTGCTGTACAATAAGATAAGGAACCTCTTCAATGTTTTACAATATATGTAGTTTAATACTGTAGTTTGATTGGCTGCATATATATAAATTCAATATAAACCCCCCCTAATGTGTAAAGGATCGATTTGTGAGATTATTGCAGAAATACAGTCCACTAAACATCATACAAATTGCTATCGAAGTATATAAATTAACGTAAATATAAATTCTATATAAATTCATATAAATTAAATAAATATAACTCACAGGTCGGTTCCCACACTGTACAACTGATTCCTTACACACTTGGGGGGGAGGGGGGGGATTATATTTAAAACCATAAATAACTAATCCCAAAAAAATCTGTTAATTAAGTTTAGAATTTGGATTTAAGGCGTTGCTTTGCAATACGGTCTTGTTCTCAGTCTGGAGGCCAGCCTGCCTACAATATACATTGCAGTAATGCATAGAAAATTTATTGAATTATTAAATCACGAATTAGGGTGATTTATTATCGGCAATACTTACGCATCGGGGGTGGTTGATCATGCCACATAACCATATCAGGCTGGTAAACTAAGAAGGGCCACTCCCTATAACTATCAGAAATGGAACAAAGCACTTCCTTTATTGTAGAAAAGGTCAATCAGCTGAGTGTACCATAGAACCTTAATACTCTTCAAAACTCCAGTCCTGCATCAAATGTACTCACTTAATTGGTCTTGTGGGGTTTGTGCTTTGGCTCTTTGGTTCCGCCTCTCAACTGTCAATCAACTGGTGTACAGATTCCTGAGCCTACTGGGCTCTATCATATCTACGTTTAAAACTGTGTATGGAGTCAGCCTCCACCACATCACTGCCTAATGCATTCCATCTCTTAACTACTCTCACACTGAAAAAGTTCTTTCTAACGTCCCTGTGGCTCATTTGGGTACTCAGTTTCCACCTGTGTCCCCTTGTTCGCATACCACTCATGTTAAACAGTTTATCTTTATCTACCCTGTCAGTCCTCTGAGAATTTTCTGGTAGTGATCATGTCTCCCCTTACTCTTCTGTCTTCTAATGTCGTGAGGTGCATTTCTCAAAGCCTTTCTTCGTAACTTATGCCTCTTAGTTCTTGGACTAGCCTAGTGCCATATCTCTGAACTTTTTCAAGCTTCGCCTTGTGCTTGACAAGGTACAGGCTCCATGCTGGGGCCGCATACTCCAGGATTGGTCATACATATGTGGTATATAAGGTTCTGAATGATTCCTTACACAGGTTCTTGAAGGCAGTTCTGATGATAGCCAGCCTCGCATACGCCGCAGATGTTATTCTTTTGATGTGTGCTTCAGGAGACAGGGTTGGTGTGATATCAACACCTAGATCCTTCTCTCTGTTCGTTTCATGAAGGACTTCATCTCCCATTCTGTATCCTGTGTCTGTCCTCCTGTTTCCACTGCCTAGTTTCATTACCTAACATTTACTTGGGTTGAACTTTAGTAGCCATTTGTTGACCATTCATGCAGTCTGTCTAGGTCATCTTGTAGTCTCATACTGTGTTCCTCCGTCTTAATCCTCCTCATAATTTTTGCATCATCAGCAAACAATGATAGGAATGATTCTATACCATCTGGGAGATCATTGACATATATAAGAAACAGTATGGGTCCAAGGACTGAACCCTGCGGGACCCCACTGGTGACATCTCGCCAATCTGAAACCTCACCCCGTATAGTGACTCGCTGTCTTCTGTTACTTAGGTACTCCCTTAGAGTGTGTTCCGTTTGGGTTGTGTAATATGGCGAGTCTCCTTTCTCAGTCAAGGAGCGCTCTTGTCCATATATATTTTATCACAATCCCAGAGGAGAGGTATTTAAATTTTACTTTCTTTAAAATGATTTCAGCTTTTATTTATTTTGTTAATTTATGCTGAAAACCGTAACCAGACTCTATGAATTAAATATTTATGTATAGACACAAATACGCTCTGTACTCTACATGTTTGTGACGTGGCGGTCACATTTTCTCCACAATGAGTGGAGGAATTATTTACATTTCTTCCTATTGAAGATAACTTTAATTTTGTTTTGATGGTTCTACACAGCAAATAGAAACTCTCTTTTCCTGATGTGTATTTAGTTAAGTAAATTATATTAACTATAAATAAATATTGTGTGGGAAATTTCCCACATAATTCCAGGGAAAAGAAACATGGATCGGAACCCACTGTTTAGGACTAGCCGAACACTTCATTACTCCTTTTCAGAATTTTTTAAATATTGTTTTAGTTTTAGTTTGCACTCCTGTGCACCAGTACGTACAGGATGGACGTCCAGTATTGGAGGTTTCATGGCGACCTCTTCTCCGGCCAACTTTTATAATGTCTATAATGTCTTGAGGCTAGTGGTGCCTTTGCACTTTACTTTTACTATCGTCAAGGTACCCTGGTTGTGTGGGCAAACAGAAACAATACAACCTATAAGCCACTCTGACGTGCAGCTGTTGCTGTTCATTAGAACAACATCACCATGGTTGTAAGTGAATTCGGTTATAGGGCTTGGTAGCCCCAATGTGATACTCACGCAGAACAGTTAATTCTTCCTTGTCCAAAATTCATTCGACTGACTGATTACCTGTGACAGGTGTTTATAACTCCGAGGTAAACCATTTTCCCCAACGTATGAAGGATCTCTACGTTCTTCATCAGTGAGGGAGGCAATAGGGGGTGACAGATCCTTTATACATCAGATGAGATGGACTAACAGGCTCGTGTTGTGAGTTGTTGTCAGAGAGGTAAGTCAGTGGTCGGTTATTGACTCGGGACTTTATTTCTGTGACAACGGTTTGTAGTTCATGGAGATCTATTTTCTGGTAGTTCAGAGTTTTTTCCTTAGACAGCGTTTCACTGTCCCTACCATCCTCTCGTAGAACACCCGTGTCACAGTGCTCTGGGTGGTAAAATTGCCAGTATCACTGCCATTGATTCAGGGCAGTCTGAACAACTGGGTGGTGCCAGACCTCCAATAGGCATGCTTCACCAGCCACCAAGGTGGACCCGTTATCGGGTATCATCAACTTGGGGCAGGATCTACATACAGCAAACCTGTGGAAGGCCTGGATGAATGATTCAGCATTCATTGGGGAGTCACTTCCAGGTGAGCTCCTCGAGTGGTGGCACAAGTAAAAAGGCCTTAACAGCCTTAATGTAAGCCTTAACGGGGACTTTATCCCTGGTGCCTGTTAGGATAATAGCTCCTGTGATGTCTACCACAGTGGTCTCAAAAGGATGAAGGTGCAGTTCTCGGTCCCTAGGATGTGGTGGAGGTCCAGGGAAAGGACACACCGAGCATTGCACCTCAGGCAGACAGGATTTAAGAATTGCAGGATTTAAGAATTAACTTAACAGTTTGGCCACCTTAGGGAAGCCAGTACCCTACCATGGAGTGCGCAGTGGTCGTGAAAGTAAAGCACAAGCAATCTACTTATCTAAAGATTCCGGGGGGAGGAACTGAGGAACTGAGGTTGTTTACTTCAAGATCAACGTCTGTGTGCTGTAATCTTCCCCCGCAATGCAGAACGTTCTGATTGTCTTGGTCAATCCAGAGATTTAAGTCACTTATTTTTTTTGCTGAGAAATTTCATAGTACTCACTCTAGGTTTACACTTGTGCATGTTTGATCCAGTACTTAGGAGCACCTTGTGCTCTTAATAATCTATCTACTTGTGCTTGATACCTACTTTCTGCAAGAAATCAAACACATTTTGGGTTACTCTGAGTAGTTTATTCAGAGCAGAGCTCTGAGTACAGTCAATTACTGAAGTCAAGTGAGGCTGGGATCTCAGTGAGAACAGTGACATTGGTCACTATGACTTGTGACTTTTGTTCAGACCACTACCTATCCACTTCAGTGGATAGGTATTGGCCTAAAATAATTATCTATCCACTTCAGTGGATAGGTAATTATTTTCCTATCCACTGAAGCCCATGGAACCACATCTCGGCTTTAGTTATTTGCTTTAATGTCAGTCCTCTAGATAGATTATCAGCTGGTTTCTCCTTAGTTGGGACTATCAGAGTTTGTATCCAAATGATAAGTCTCTACTTTAGAGTTGTTACTGACATAGAGCATTTTGCTCTTATAGTTGTATTTCAATTGCAGTACCGCTTCATTATCTGGCCACACCACAGTTAGTTGGATGTGGATGTTTATTAATGTTTTCTAAAGATTTACTTTATACATCGTCTGAAGATTTAAGATGAAGATCAGAAGAACCGACACCATTTACAAACCTTTAATACAATATTCAGTTAATATTGCTGCGGTTTTTGTACTACCAAATTCATTCAAAGAAACGAGATTGCGGTGAAATTTTCCTCGAGAAAAACGAGATATCACTGCCATGTCCCAATTAAATTTACCAGCTAACAATAAAGTGAATCACTTTAAACACCAGTCTATTCTTTCGAATTAACGAAAAGTATTCTATATGACTGGATCTAATATAATTACTAAAAAACTAGTCTGCCTCCCATTGTCAATAAAAGGACATTATAGGAACTGGCGAGAGAGATACGTCTCTCAAGCCGGGAAGGAGGCAAACGCCGTTAATTTTAACATCAACAAATCTCGCTTGGAAAATGCTTGTAGCTACACATTTATATTCCACTAGACGCAGGGTTATGTGAGTTACAAACTCCCATCATCATCACGATCTTCGTCAACAATAAGGGAAGTGTTCTTTACCCGATAACCCATTAATTAAATCTAGTCATTCCTTGCCAGTAATGCAGGTAGATTAGGGGTATACCGGTTAGGACATGTCATGACTTGTACACACTTGTACATACAGATTTGAGAACCTGTATCTAAAGGCGTCCAACCAGGGCGTCTCATTAGTACATCACATTCAATAAAAGTAAAATTGATTTCACCAGGGATTAGGAAACTCACACGTAAATAATGACAATATATATATATATATATATAAAAAAAGGTCATTTATGTATAACAATAATCAAACTGGCTTATTAATTAACTCTCTCGTAATGTTGTCATACTAGATAATTGTACTACAAAAGCAAAATCAGAAAAATAAAAACAACACAGACACTTATCAGACCAGAACAGTTGACGCCACGCTCTTCTCCCAGTTACTGAACTAAACATGGGGTTGGGACGCCCCACACTCGCTCACAACATAACGAATGGTAAATTTATATAAAAATTTTGTTTAATGAGCAACAACACTGTGCAAAAACAAATATTAAAATAACTTAAATAAGAATTATTTAATTTACATGCATAAACAGAGGTAATGTATGTTATAATTATGTTACAATTATTCATTTATAATAATAAAAATGAAACTACTGGCAACTACACAATACCAGCTTCATGTACTATAGCGTACGGTAGTAGGAGGCAAGACCAAGGAAGCGCAGGAGCTGCTTCGTGGTGGTAGGCTGTGGATAATGCTGGATGGCTTGAGTGTGTGTGTCTAACGGAGCTAGGCTGCCACTCCCAATTACATGACCCAGATAAGCACTTTACCTTTGGCAAAGGTGGACTAGCCCAGGTTGATGGTGAGGCCGGCTGTCAGGAGCTTGGCGAACAATCGTTGCAACTGGAGCAGATGTTCGCTCCAGGTGTTGGATGCTACAACGATATCATCCAAATAGGCGTAGGTGTTATCCAAGCCCTGGATGACGCGGTTGACAGCTCTCTGAAAGGTGGCCGGGGCATTACATAGTCCAAAGGGAAGGCGTTCATACCTGAAAAGTAAAGGGAGTGATAAAGGCAGATATTTCTTTGGCTCGCTCTGTTAAACACACTTGGTAATACCCCTTGAGCAAGTCCACTTGGGACAAGTACCGGGCATTACCAATGGCGTCAAGAATGTCATCTATCCTAGGTAAGGGGTATGCATCCTTGACCGTCACATTATTCAATTTCCGATAGTCGGTGCACAATCTAACCTTACCTTGGGGTTTTGGCACCAAGATACAGGGTGAGGCCCAGGAGGACTCACAAGGTGTGGCCAGTCCATGATCCAGGAGGTACTGTACCACAGCACGCATGACTTCCTTCTTGCTAGGGCTGATTCGGTAGAAGGGTTGATGAATCGGCCGGGTGTCAGGGAGCAGTTCGATGTCGTGCTGAGTTACATTACACTCTTGTGGATCATCTCGGAACAACTCCTGATGATCCTTGAAGATTTTGATGAGAGGTGCACTATTATTGTCCTGAAAATAGTTATGAAGATCAGTTAGGATTTCCGAATTGGAAAGCGCTGACTCAGTGTCAGTGCTTTTGGGAGGAGAAGCAGGGAAGGTCTCACTGTGGGTGTATGGACCATTAAAGGAAGAATATGCTATTAACACAGTGGGAGGAGTACCGTTATATAGCTTCAGGAGGTTGACGTGGCACAACTGGGTCTTCCGCCGCCTATCTGGAGTCTCTAGACCGTAGTTGTGGTTGTTTCTGCACTCCTTGATGCGGTAGGGTCCTGAAAACCTGTTTTTCAAGGGAGAACCTGGGATAGGGAAATAGGCCAGCACGAAGTCTCCCGGTTTAAATTTCCTTACTTTGCTGTTCTGGTCGTAATGAGTCTTTATCCTCTCCTGTGCTTTCAATAGATTATCCATAGCAAAGTTATGCACCCTCTCTGGAATGTGTTGTAGGTTTTGAAGAAACTGGGGCACATTCTGATGCTCACTGAAGGTGGCATCACGTTGAGAGTCTTTAAAAGCTTTGAGAGGAGTACGGCACTTACGTCCGTAGAGCATCTCATAAGGAGATACTCCTAGAGACTCATTGGGAAGACTTCTAAATATACACATGATTAGATCTAGTTGTTTATTCCAATCCTTAGAGGTTTCATTGCAAAACTTCTTCAGGAGTGCTTTAATAGTCTGATGACTACGCTCAAGAGAACCCTGTGAAGCAGGATGATAGGGGCTGGACAATATCTGTGTGATGTTGAACTCTTCCAGTGTCCTCTTGAAGAGATCACTGGTGAAGTTGGTGCCACAGTCGCTCTGAACCTCCCTTGGAAATCCATACTGGGTGAAGATCTTCAATAAGTGTTTAACCACAGTAGCAGCCGTAATGTTCTTTACTGGAACTGCTATGGGGAATCTGGTGGTAGGACACAGGATGGTTAGTATATAGGCGTTGCCAGAACTGGTCCGAGGTAAAGGACCAACACAGTCTATAATAAGTCTGTGGAAAGGTCCCGCAGGCACCTGGATGGGTGTCAGTGGTGCTCTGGGGATAGAGATGTTCGGTTTACCTGCCATCTGACATGTATGACACTGTTTGACGTACTGTTTGACGCTATTTACCATACCTGGCCAGTAGTAGTCTTGACGGATTCCGTGGTAGGTCTTGTTAAAACTGTAGTGCGAAAGTGCTCCGTGGGCCAGGTGTAGAATAGTGGGCCGCAGGCTGGCAGGAATCACTAGTTGTTCGACATTGGCCCTATCGTCCTCCTCCTTCAGTTTACTGGGTCTGTATCTGCGGTAGAGCAACTCGTTCTCTAGGAAGAACCCAGGAATACTGTCAGGTTGAGTCTCAGCCTGGAAGAATAATGGTGTCAAGGTAAGATCTTCCCTCTGTAACTTACGGAACTCCAACGTGGTAAGATTCGGAGGTAGTTTCTGAGGGTCTTGAGGGACAGCAGTAGCAGTAGAGTAAGCTGGCTGTGGTCGTGCCACTTGTGCACGGGTGATCACCCAAAACCGGAGGAGAAACTTCATCACTCTCTTGAACCTTTGCTGGAACATACTCAAAGATAGGATTATCCATTACAGAGGTACACACCTGGAGTTTGTCCATGACGATCAGGTTGGTCGGTTGCAGGTCTTCTGCCAAGTCGTTGCCCAGGAGAAGTTGCACTCCAGGCATGGGAAAAGGCTTTTCCCTGATAGCGACTTGGACTTCACCGGTCACGAAGGGACAATCCAGGTGGACTCTGGCGAGAGGATAAGGAGTGGTAGCAGTGAGGTCAGTGATGAAGACGGTTTCCCCGGTGTAGGCGATATTGGGCACAGCTGATTTCAAAATGATTGATTGAAGAGCCGCTGTGTCCCTCAAGATCTTCAGTTTGAAACGTCCCTCCGGATCTGAACCGTTGGTAGAGACAGTTCCAGGATACAGGTGTTTACTGAAGAGAGAAAGATCATTAACATGAACACCAACATTCATCACAGGCTTACCGGACTTAGGAGGAGTCTGTTTGGGTTTAGTGGATTCAGTATTACCTTTGTATTGAGACTTACCACATTTATCTATGGTATGTCCATAGAGTCTACAATACTTACAGTACAATTGCGAGCCAGCTTGATCGGTACTCACTTTCTCGTAACTGTACCACGACTTCTTACTGGAAGATGGTTCTGGTGTCAGCCGGTGGATGAGGCTGTCAGTGTCAGCCGACTTAGCACATTTTAGGTAGTCGGTCTCTTCTTTATCTGCTAAATATAAACGGACAGGAGGAGGCACACGCCTCAAGAATTCTTCAACTAGCATGAGGTTGACGAGTTCTGCAAAGGTAGAGACATGTGCTGCTTCCAGCCATTTCATAAAATATCTCCTTTTGGTATTAGCAAATTCTAGAAAGGTAGTGGTATTTGCCTTTAGGTGGTCACGGAATTTTCTTCGGTAGCTTTCGGTGGAGAGAAGGTAGGCGTCCAACACTGCTTGCTTCAGGGTCTGGTAGTCATTCTCAGACGCCAAAGTACTGAGTGTAACAGCAGCTCTACCTGTGAGATGTACTCTGAGAAGGGTAGCCCATTGGTCGGCAGGGCAGCTAAGTTGATTAGCAAAGGGTCTCAAAGGTGGTAAAAAATACGTCGACTTCTGTCTCTACGAATGGTGGCATTAACTTACTTGCATGGGAGATATTGAAACTTACTGGAAGACTGGAGGTAGCTTGCTGGCGTTGAGTGAGGTGTGTAGTTTCCAACGCGAATTCTTGTTGACGACATTCCATAGCCAGAGCTGCTTGTTGTTTGTCATGCTCGCGTTGCATCTCCAGGTGACGATGTTTTGCTTCAAGCTGTACTCGTGCACGTTCACGGAGTATTGCAATCTCACGTGCTTGTTCTTCTTTCCTCAAGGCGGCTTCACGTTCCTTTATTTGTAGGGCTTCTTTTGCCAGGGTCGCTTCTCGTTCCATTTCTTCCTTCCTCAGTGCAGCTTCTCGTTCTTTGAGGGCGAATTCACGTTCCTTTTCTTCCTTTCGTATTGCAGCTGCTTCCCTTTGTTGTTCTCTCTCGATCTTGGCAAGTTCTAGTTTGAGTATCATACTTGCCAAATCAGGTTTATCTGCAATAGAGTAAGTTTCGTGAGTTTCAGAGTCAATCTTACCTTCCTCTAAGAGATAATCCAGTAACAGGTTATGCAGTTCATTTTTGTTGGCTCCATGGGGAACATCTAGTCAATACTCATATGCAAGAGTTTGTAATTCGGTCCTCTTGGCACGACTTAAGTTCCCTATTTCACCTGCTGGATCTGCACGGAAAGCTTGGAAACGAAACATGGTGAAATTAGCAAATAAATGTACAACGAATATACTGTTGTGATATGGTGAATGTCAGAAACAGGACAACGTGGCAACTGGTACCTATCCTGTGGAATCGTTAACAATTAATGTTAATTTCAAGATGGTAAATGATTAATAAATCAAGATCGCAGGAAATCTTGTACCCGGTACTCAATGTAAGAGGATAAGGGCAAGAAAATCCTACTAAGTAAGTGAAACTGAGTTTCTAAAACAAATGAAACATTTAATTGCCTCAAAAGTGAATTAGGTAGTCCAAGAATGTAGGCATACCTTGCCGAGTCTCTATAGGACATAAGCAAGTTTTTCCCACTGAAATGAAATATGATACTTACAGAATTACCGAACTTCTGTGCTCTGAAAAAAAATCCTAATTCCCTACCTAAGTAAATATCATCATCTCTGACTGACGTGTAGGGGTGCGAGGTGTCAACTGGTGACGAGAACTGCTGCTGAGGTCCCAATTCAGCAACAAAGTTTGTGCTAGAGGAACTATGGCCCTCTTTATCCTCCCACAGTCGGATTGCAGAAGATTAGGTGCTTTAGACCCGGGGACAGACCACAGTACCAGGGTACCAATATGATGATCTGCCGAAAATGTGAGAAATATCCTAGGGACAAAAGATGGTAAACACGAGTAATAACACGGAGGGAGAGATGACCAATTAAGAGAATGACTGAGGCCTACAGTCACCACGTAATCCAAAGTTGTCTCACACTCACTACATGCTACTCTCGGAATGCACAATTGTTACGGACCCGAGTCCAGCGTCCGAGCCCGGAGCAGTGACGACGACGCCATCTGTGGGTCAGCTCCCGAAACCCCCTCCAAATGGACGGCGCCATCAAGTGAGGACAGGAAATATCAGCCACAAGGGCTAGTTTCCCGTCCTGATCAGCTCATAACACAGCCGCTGCTGACCTCTGGTGAGGTGGCGCTTAGACAGCAACGCCATCTATGGAGTGGATAGGTGGGCGTTTGGGTCTGAGCCGGTAAGTGACATGCCCTATGGCGTCCCTATTACTGATGACGTGTCTGATTACAGAGTCGACCTGGGACTGCTGTAATGAAGGTTGGATCAGTCTACCCAAGGCAGTCGTCTTGTCTCCAAGTGTTTGCTGCAGCAGCTGTGAGTCGTCCCCCGGATGAACACTGTGGTGTTACCCTGCCTGTGAAGTGGCAGTTGAGGGATTGTCGTACCCGGGACTGACTGGAGGAGACGTTTAACCACTGGGGTGTTGTGGCAAGGAGAGTGGTCTGTGGGATCACACGAGGCTCCTGACTAGGGTTCACGACCTTAGTATCGTTCGTGGAGTGGCCTTACCAGCGCCGCTGATTGGAACCTGCCAGCTACTGGCTGGACTTGTGGTTGATGGCCTCCACGACGGTGCCCCCAGTGGAACTGTGATTTGGCTGGCCTGTGGCCAGGGTAGACTCAAGAGGATCGAAGGATTCAGAGTGAGGCCACAAGAGCACCAAGAGCTTAGCATCGTGAGTACCGTGAACGTCCAGAGTCTTCAGAGGAAGACTACGTTGTGTATAATAGTGTTTATACCCCCCCCCCCGTGTAATCGTTTATACAGTATTTATGGTGATGGTAATAATTATAGTATTAAGTTTTTGCCTTTATTTCCCTTCCCCTTTAATTTACTTGCATTACGGATCACATCCCTTGAAAGCCACTATTAGCTTGGGGCCGGATACCCTACCTCTAACAACATCAGAGTAAGAACCCGGTTGCGACCAGAGAGGGCCGTAACATAATTAGCATCCCCAGCGGGATCCGACCCCTTGTCAAGTATGTTTGACAGGGGTGGTGAAGTGGCGTAATCCCTGTAAATAATTCCCCCTGTGTGAGACTATTAGGACGTTATACGTCCTGAGCGGTGCTCGGAGTAATTAAGTGCAATATTGTGCAGTGCGGTGCTCGCTGTGATTAAGTGCAATATTGTGTAGTGCGGTGCTCGGTGTGATTCAGTGCAATATTGTAGAGCGATGTGCTCGCTGTGATTAAGTGCGATATTGTGTAGCGCGGTGCCCAGTGTAATTACGTGCAATATTGGCAAGTGCAGTGTTTGGCCCGATAAAGTGCAATATTGACGTAGAACAGTGCTCGGTGCGTTAAGTGCTAAAGTGAAGCGGTGTGTTAAGTGCTAGTGTACCAAGTGACGATGGCGGAAAAAGCAACCATAGACGATCTGGACGATGTTCAGGCTTTTCTGAACAGGGAGGACTGTCTAGCCAGATTAAAATATCTGGGGAAACAAGAACTAGTACTGGTGAGTGCCTACCTGGAGATAAAGATACGTGCCAGTGATTCCCGTGTGGAGATCTTGTCCAAGGTTCACCGGCATTTGAAGGCCGAAGAAAAACAGGAAGATGAGGCACAAGGTACAAAAGAAGGTGAGGAAATAGCTTCCACTGAAAAGGAAGATAAAGGCAGTGACATTGACAGTGATGCAGGTGAGCAGAATATTAGCTTGCTAACAGTCAAAATGCGTGCCTTGGAAATAAATTGTGAGATAGAATGGTTGAAATTAGAATTAGAACGAGAATTAAAAGATAAAGAATTGGAGATGAGGCGTTTAGAACTAGAAAGAGAAAGAGAAGAGCGAGCGAGGGAAGAAAAAGAAAAAGAGAGACGACATGAGCTAGAAGTATTGCGATTAAGTGGTGGAAGACAATCAAGGGAAACGAATATTTTCGATCCGGTGAGGAACATCAAAATGGTCCCGAAATTCAATGAGAAGGAAGTTTTGAAGTTCTTCGCAGCCTTCGAGAAAGTCGCAGCCTCTTTGGAGTGGCCAAAGGAGAATTGGGCCATCATGATACAGTCCGTCTTGACTGGGAAGGCTCAAATCGCCTATTCCACGTTGTCCCTTGATGACTCTGGCGACTATGACAAGGTGAAGAAGGTCGTGCTCATGGCATGCCAATTGGTACCTGAGGCGTATAGGCAGAAGTTCAGGAACCTGAAAAAGACCTCAGAGCACACTTTCACCGAATTCGCCACAATCAAGGAGCGACTTTTCCAGGAATGGTGTCCCTCTCGGAAGGTGGAGACCAAAGAAGACCTCGAGCAGCTCATACTGTTAGAGGACTTCAAGGACTGTCTGTCTGGAGATCTAAAGACGTACTTAGAGGAGCAGCAAGTGGAGACCTTAAGTGCGGCAGCCACCATGGCTGAGGAATACATCCTGACGCATAGGCCTTCTGCTAAGTACATCCCGAGGAATTACCCACGCCGGTTTGACAAAACTCATCAGGAAGAAGAGAGACCAGTCCCACGAAGCGCTGAGAAGACGCCCCCAAGTAGCCCTCGAAGGACTAGTCCTAACAGTCCTAAACACCGGAGTCCGAGGAGGAATATGGTGTGCTGGACTTGTGGGCAGAAAGGGCATGTAGCTGCTATGTGCTGAGGCAGAAGAGGTAGCGGCCCACGTAGGGAGGTGATGTTGGTGAGCTGTGTGACATCACCAGAAGGAAGTCAGTCTAAGACTACGCAGGAAGAACCCAGATTGTTTTCCCCTCACACTTCAAGCGGGTATGTATCGAGTGGTCATACTGGTAGATCTGTTGTAGTGCTCAGAGATAGTGGAGCAGCCCAGTCCCTGATCGTGAGAAGCTCGTTACCCGAGGGAGTGAGTGTAGATGGGAGACAAAAGGTTGTCCTGGTTGGGTTTCCTAGGACGCGATATGTCGCCCCCTTGGTGCCAATACATCTCGACTCGCCTTGCTTCAGCGGCACATGTGCGTTGGCAGTAGTCGATACCCTGCCTATAGCTGGGATCGACGTGATACTAGCCAACGACTTGGTGACAGATTGGAGCAACAATCATCCCAAGATTGTGGACGAGTCAGCCGGAACAGCAAGGTCCGAGGTAACCGCAGGCAGTGGTAATGTCCGGGTAAAGACAGACCCGGAACTAAATAATATGTTTAATTTGTCCTCTCACCTACAGATCGATAACATCCTAGCAGAGTCTCCTGATTCTTCTCCCGATAAGGAACATGAGGTTACGATGGCAGGGGCAAGTGAGCAAGAAGAGAGGTCTCGTGTGCAAGCACCCACGGATACCCCAGAGTCTGGAGCAAAGGCGGATGTGTACTTGCGGTATGGCAAGGTACAGCGTTCTTTGAACTGGCCAGAGATTCCCCAGACGTCGGAGGTATGTGAGGTATGTGCGAGGGTTTTAGCGCCCTCTTCGGTCCAAACCAGGCTAATGGTTATAGCCGGCTATGGACCTTACAGGCTCAGGAAGCTTATCCCCCAGTTGGCCACATGTCTCTTAGCGGTATTTTGTTTTATTCTTATGTGTGTTCTCAGTAAGGACCAGTGGATGACCCGACAGAAGATGGCTCCCATGAACATCGTGAAGAGATCCCAGGGATTGGAGATTTGCACTGCGAGTGTTGCAGTCAAAGGAGGGACCTGGAAGGTGATGGTAGATACAGGAGGTACGAGATATGCTATTATGAGTGACTGTTTCCGACAGGTTGACACCCCCCGCGTGATAGCTGAGCCTAAATGCAGCGTTATACGGAACGTTGGTCGACCTGGCGGTGGCAGAGCGAATGCCATCTTTGATGTACGAACAGCCCCGTTAGGACTAGGTGTGGACCTAGTAGAGGAGTATGCTGTAAGTACTGTTTTACCCGCTGTCGCTGTCGCTCTAAATTATCAGACCCCTGTATTCCAGGTTCCCGTCTCCCTGAAGGACCGCCGGACCGGTACTAGAAATGCCGTCTGTGACCAGCCATCATCGGTACCACGACACAGGGAAGTGTCGAGTCGCCCCAGATCGTGTCTACACCGATCCTTACTCGAGAGATGTGAGATGATGCCCTGCTTGGCATCGCAGTGGAGGTGTGGAAGACTACATCAGGCAGATCATCGTCTTCGATCTGCAAGTTTCCTTTGTGCCAGAGTTCCCCAGTAGTACAGTTCTGTGGACAAGACAGCCTCGCCACTCCAGTTTATAGTGTATGTGAGTCCATTTGGAGTTGTATCCGCGTACTAATTTGGTTTGTGTTTTTCTTTATAGAAACCCAAACCAAATTCCTTTTGGTGGGGAGGTGTTACGGACCCGAATCCAGCGTCCGAGCCTGGAGCAGTGACGACCACGCCATCTGTGGGTCAGCTCCCGAAACCCCCTCCAAATGGACGGCGCCATCAAGTGAGGACAGGAAATACCAGCCACAAGGGCAAGTTTCCCGTCCTGATCAGCTCATAACACAGCCGCTGCTGACCTCTGGTGAGGTGGCGCTTAGACAGCAACGCCATCTATGGAGTGGATAGGTGGGCGTTTGGGTCTGAGCCGGTAAGTGACATGCCCTATGGTGTCATTATTACTGATGACGTGTCTGATTACAGAGTCGACCTGGGACTGCTGTAATGAAGGTTGGATCAGTCTACCCAAGGCAGTCGTCTTGTCTCCAAGCGTTTGCTGCAGCAGCTGTGAGTCGTCCCCCGGATGAACACTGTGGTGTTACCCTGCCTGTGAAGTGGCAGTTGAGGGATTGTCGTACCCGGGACTGACTGGTGGAGACGCTTAACCACTGGGGTGTTGTGGCAAGGAGAGTGGTCTGTGGGATCACACGAGGCTCCTGACTAGGGTTTGCGACCTTAGTATCGATCGTGGAGTGGCCTTACCAGCGCCGCTGATTGGAACCTGCCAGCTACTGGCTGGACTTGTGGTTGATGGCCTCCACGACGGTGCCCCTAGTGGAACTGTGATTTGGCTGGCCTGTGGCCAGGGTAGACTCAAGAGGATCGAAGGATTCAGAGTGAGGCCACAAGAGCACCAAGAGCTTAGCATCGTGAGCACCGTGAACGTCCAGAGTCTTCAGAGGAAGACTACGTTGTGTATAATAGTGTTTATACACCCCCCCCCCCCCCGTGTAATCGTTTATACAGTATTTATGGTGATGGTAATAATTATAGTATTAAGTTTTTGCCTTTATTTCCCTTCCCCTTTAATTTACTTGCGTTACGGATCACATCCCTTGAAAGCCACTATTAGCTTGGGGCCGGATACCCTACCTCTAAGAACATCAGAGTAAGAACCCGGTTGCGACCCGAGAGGGCCGTAACAACAATACACACAGCACCATATGAAAATAAAATTGAATATTGAAAATAGTGAAAAGTAACTGTACCAAAGCCAAGTAAGCTTACCACAAATTTACGTTCTGGTACTAGTACTTGAGTGAAGCTCCCGGACAGGCCCCCATGAAATGTGATGGTAAAGTGTTGGAGTGTTGATGTTCGGCAGTCCTCCAATGGCAGGTGTCAAAGCCTTGTCACACTTACAGAAAAAAAAGAGACTGCTTGCCTGTTTGTCTGTGGTAAGGTAATGGGAAGACACGCAAAACACAAAATATAAACAATGAAATTTTAATTTCTTTAGAAAACAAAATATGAACAAAGACAATCCCTTGGCTTACGTAAAATTCAAAACAAGTCAACAAACAAAACAACATGAATAATTAATAAATGTAAAAATTTACTCTAATATAAAATAAAGTGCAAGACAATAATAATAATAATAATCAGGTGCTGAGAATATGGGCTAGAGCTGCCACCTCCCTTAGTACACGACAGCCAGGGCTTAGTCTACCAGAGAGAGATGTCAACTTCTAAGAGAACAAAGATATTCTGAGGAGGACAGCGTGAGCTGGCCCAGACGTCGACTCAGGTAGAGGGCGTGAGTGCAGGTGCAGATGCTGTCGGCGATACACCAGCCAATCAGGAGCAGGCAGGCGGAGAATGGGTAGTTTGCTCGTTGACGATGGGTGGAGAGCCGGTGTGTCTGGTGGTGCAAGGTACGCTTTGCTTCCTGGGCAAAACGTTTTGTGATACTGGTGGACGTATCTTCAATATAGCATCTTGTACTTGTAGAATGACGTAAATGATATAGGGAAGAGCAGGCTCAATCTCTCTTGAAAGAGATTATCGTCACACTACATATCAGGGATTTTACATATGTTCCTCTGGAGTATGTAACTTTATCTCTCCAGGGTACTATCTCATTTAGTTCACTTAGTTACAGATTATATTTCACATTCCCATCAAAAACATTATTATTATTTACATGAATAGAATTGTCAATAAAGGTAATTGCAGTCACAAAGTCAATACCGCCATTTATCTTTCCATTTGTTTCTACAACTGTTCTGAGATCAGTCCCATGTTTCCAGATTATCCCTTTTCTAATTGGTGAAATTTTCCTAGACAGACTCCCTTTTCCATTACTCCCATTTTCTGTAGCTGAACTGCATAATTGAAGCTGACTGGATGTAAGGTGGTTTAGGAACTTCTCCTGGGTATGCCCTTACAAGGACATCTGCTTCTCATCACACGTGATCCTCTGTGGAACACATACTCTCGCACAATGGATACTAAAATTAGAGAAATTAGCGTTAAACCTCACAATTTCATATAAAACTTCTTCACTCATAGAACCTGCAGAAACACAACACAACGACTTAGCAAATCTTTGACCTCCAAACCAATAAATACAACCCAAGATAAGTGCAAAGACTACCTGATCGAACTAACTCAGATTATCCATAATGAACACGTAAGTCAATTTCTTCATAACTCTGTCATGACGATCAGTGAAAGAAAACAGGCTTATGCCTAGGCACCATATCTCAATCATAACTCCAAAAACAATTTCACACCTTCTGATGGTGGGCTTGAACACAACACACACTCTCATAAGCCTTCTAGTCTTCAAAACTAACAAAAACATGCTGAAACCTGGACAACCCTCACCATGGATTTCACTTCCCAGGTGATTTCCTTCTGGTGACAAACAATCAAACAAGAGGTTTAAGGGTCTCATCCTCTTGAGGATGCACAGCAGATTACCTGGGAACCTCCCAAGGATAATCTGTAACCCTTCACAATCATTAACACTAGGTAGGATAACCTTATCCCCCAACTTGAAACACACACCTGAAGCCTCAAACATCTGCTCCCAAGTGTGATTAAATCCGTCAACACCAATATGACTCTGAAAGTCAACACCGCACTTGAGTGGAACATATATGTTGTTCACTACTCGTACATCAAAATTAACTGGATCTGAAAATAGAGACACTGCTCTAGTATGACTCACCACTTCCTCAGAACTGGATGCACAACCTACTTGAGTAAACTCTCTCTGGCTGGGAGAGGCTGGCAACACGGCTGGACAACGATGTCCCACAGTCCATTGCTACAAGAGAAAATGTCTCCTTGCAGAATAAAAGTAGATTGCAACAACATCCTACACACACTCTGACTCAATTTACACAATGACAAATACTTACTCCCCATGGAATAAGAATCACAATCCACAAAACTCTGCAACTTAGATCCAAAAGATACATTACCACCCTTAATGGTTATACATGATGTACCAATATTTCCTCCCATAATATCTGGAGCTGCTTGGAGTACTGTCTGCTCACAATCAATAACACTACCAAGCTGGGTCACATCCTCACAGACAACTGAAGAGGGAGGCTCAATGGGTCTCCATCTGCTCTACAGAAGCTGATCCTCTGGCTGCTCTCCTACACTCTCCAGAACTGGATCTACAGTACAGACTGTCTCCTTGCTTCTCTCTGAAATCTTGGGGTCAGTTCTACTCAACTTACATAAACTAAAGGAATCTGAAGCGAGCGGGCAAGTAACAGGTAGTTTGGCCTCCTCCCCTTTACTCTCACCTTCACTAGGGTGAGGCGGGGCCTCTACATCAGACTTACTCTCGACAACTGATCCGAACTAGTCAACTGATTCTAAACTTGGAGTGAGCAGGAAGACTTCTGCCTACCCGACATCTTGTCCTAAACCATTCACTTGGTTAGAATACAATAGAGTCGTCGCTTTTAAGTTGCTCTCAACTCCTGGCACAACGCTCGTAGTGAGCGGGCAAGACAATGGTACATGGACATCCTTTCCCAAATTGGAATAAAGCAGAGTCATAGTACCAGGCTTACTCTCAACAACTAGGTTGGCCACACATGAATCTGGAACAACCACATCCCACTTCTCCACTGAAGGGGTACTGTTTACTGGAACAATTACTTGAGTAACATCAGAACTGAAAACTAGATTAATAATAGTACTGACATCAGCACAGGTAGGATGGATAAAACCATCTACTACAACAGATTGTTCATTTATAGAACTAACTTCAGCACAGGCAGAACAAACAACAGGGTCTGCAACTGGCTGTTTAATTAAACTGGGATCAATCTCACCCACAACATGATTTTTTGCCATATCATTACCCAATATAACATCCACACCTGGGATGGGCAACTGTGTACTAACACCCACAGTGCATAAACCTGGGGTAATGGTGGATCTCAAATTAACATCTATCAGAGGTACAGTTTAACATCCTGCAACACTCTGAAGAACTACTAACTTACCAGTATCTCTCTGCAACACTAGAAAGTATACTGGCAGAAATTAAGGTTTGGGAAGCACCCGTATCACGAAGAAGAACCACTGGCTTCCACTTCCCATTTACACACAAATCTTCACCTGAAGACATATATGGAGAATACTGTTTCATCCAATTGGGGTTTACAGTGACATGTTCATTAGTTAATTTATTCTGCACACCTCTTCAATAAATGAGACCAGTTGGTCGTAACTCAGTGTGCAGAATAAAACATGAAGAAATCACATGGCCTGTACATGGTAGAGTACCTTACAGTGGACACACCTGTGGAACCAACTGTAGGTTTAGAATTAACATTACTAATATTTGATATTCCTGACAATGAAGTAGCAGGATTAGGTTTTGCAAGAGAAGAGCTCATGGGAGTAACTGGAGCACTAGTACTGGATTGGTTCTGATAAGGAGTTCTGTGAGCATTATAATTTACTCTACGGTTAAACTTAGGTGATTGGCCTTAAACTGGGCCTTAGTTAACAACTCATGCTCATCAGCGAGCTTAGACAGCTCATAAATATCTGTTATGCTTTTCTGCTCTGCCATAAAATTAGACAATTTATCTGGGAGACATGACAACACTTCTTCTGTTATAAGAAGATTCTTAAGAGCATCATACTCTGTGATAGAAAGTGATTTAAGCCATCTGTTACAATAGTTAGATTTTAATCTGGTGAAATCTGCAATTGACTGTTCACTTACCCTCTTTAAGTTCCTAAACTTTTGTCTGTGTGCTTCAGGATTTAACTGGTAAGCATTTAAGATGCTAACAAACTCGTAGTCAAAACTATTTTCATCAGGCAAGGATGCAAAAACCTCCTGACTTCTCCCTTTTAATTGACTTTGCATGATTGCAACCCACTGATCCATTAGCCAGTTCATACTGACTGCAATTTTAGAGAAATGTGAAAAGAAAACCTCAGGGTCCTCCTCATTGAACTTGGGTAACTCTATGTATTTATTTATTCTAATGGGATTACTATCATTACTATTAGGAATATTGCTAGTATTACCATGCTCAGCTGCCAATCGCTGTATCTCGAGTCTGTTGTTATCCTCAGCCATTTGTTTTTGAATTTCTAACTGCTGTTTCTTTGTTGCTTCTAGCTGCAACTGAGCTATAAGCCTATAATTTTGTGCCTCATTTTCTAGCTGTTGCTGTCTAGCCTGAGCCTCAATTTCTAACCGTCGAGCGTCAAGCTCTCTCTGTTGAGCTTCAGCCTCTAATATTTTCTGTTGGTTTTGAGCTTCAATCTTTAATATTTTCTGTTGCTTTTCAAATTCACATTCTTTCTCTCGAGCTTCAAGCTTAGCATATGCTACTTGTGCTTCTAACTCAAGACGCCTTAAAGCAATTTGCTCACTAGTCTCCTCTTTGACCTCATCCAAAATTTCTTCTCCTAACTCACCATTTTCTACTAAATGGGTCACTATGACTCTCAGAATTTGTGCCTTATTCATTTTATTGTTGGCTGTTAATTCTAACTTATTTGCCATATTTATTAAGGCAGACTTTTTTAGACTTTTAATTCCCTCAAAGTCTGGATTAGCCAACAACGACTCCACCTGATCGTCCATTGTTAACTAACTCTTGGCACTTTACTAACTAAAATAATTAAACAGAATGGCACGGCACTACACACTTCACTTTATATTGACACGACACTGAAAATTTGCTTGGCCTCACTGCACAAACAAAAATATGGATGACTTACCTCCAAAAATCTTGAAGCGTAGGTTACTAGTTACACAGGACGACTCTGGCATGGCATACTGCAAGTTTCTTAAAGCACACAGATTCCTAGGAAGGCAAGGTTAGATTAGCAAAGATTTAAATATACGTGGGAAACAACATCTCCCGAACCTAGGCCCCCAAAATATATCATGACTTGTACACACCGCTCGTTGGACTTACAGGGATAAGACGTTTTAATTCTAGGAATAGATTTGAGAACCTGTATCTAAAGGCGTCCTACCAGGGCGTCTCATCAGTACATCACATTCAATAAAAGTAAAATTGACTTCACCAAGGATTAGGAAACTCACACGAATATAAACTATGTAAATAATGACAATATATATTTATAAAACTAAAATAAGGTCATTTATGTATAACAATAATCAAACTGGCTAACTTAAATAAGAATGATTAAATTTACATGCATAAACATAGATAATGTATGTTATAATAAATACAATTAGTCATTTATAATAATAAAAGTGAAACTACTGGCAACTACACAATACCAGCTTCTTGTACTATAGCAGTAAGTTGACTCGACAATCATAGGTCTAATACCTGACTAGTAATCCGCGCTCCTGTCTCACTGATATTGCCACACTACACGATAAATTGCAAAAATATAATATATATACATATACAGGCAATGATGAAATGGAACAAAATAAGTTTATTTAAATTTATATACGTATCCAGCTAGGAGTAGTAACAGAACACGCAGTGAGCCACCCAACAGCGTAAATACTAATTCAATCTTAATTAATAAATTACAGTAATTTTCCCTGATATAGCTGTCATATATTCGTTACGGTTATTACTGTGTTCCATACCCTTTTGACAAGTGTAATTGAAGGTGAAGAAGAATTAGCAACAATTAACTGTTACAACACATGACATGTGACTACACTAGCATCACCTAGGGGAGTATTAGTCTATTGATCATTGGGGTTCATATCTGGTTGACCAGGCCATAAACAACCTTACAGATCAGCTGCATTTGTTTAATTTAGTTTACTAACCTAGGTGTCTTGACATTTGTAGTAAATGTCTACCAATTGATTAATTTCGATTGATATATCATATAATTAATGAACGCCCCAGCGTGTGTAGGAAATGATTTGTGGGAATTTAGTATCAAACCGTCCATTATTGAAACAAATACATTAACATAAGAAATAAATTAATATAAATTACTTAATAAATAAATCAAATAAATAAATAAATCCCATAGGTCAGTTTTCCCAACATGATTGGTCTACATCAAACCGGATGAACCAGAACTGGCCAGGAGTTATTATAATAAAATTTTTGAGTCTCGTCGTGGACGTGGTGGTGAGCAGATGTGTTTTGATTCGCTTTGCTACTGGCGTCTGGTGGGTGGACGTGTTTGTCGTCGCTGTTGGCCGGCGTGTTGACGGATGGGCGGATAACGTCACGCTGGGGGTGGTATATGTGCCGTCATGGGCTCCTACACACCTCCACTAAAGCGGAAGGAGTCCATAGGACTCAAGTTTAGTTGTCATGCTGATCCCGACCTTGTATCCACGACGATCATCGATGTGTTACAGATCAAGCAGGAAGAATTATTTGGTTACCAACCACTGCCAGGGAACAGGGTGGTGTTGAAATTTGAAAACAATGTGGCGTTTTCAGAGTTTCTGAAGAAGTATGATGATGAAATTCTAAGTTTACCTAATGGGAAAGGACCAGTACAAGTGATTAATTTGAGCAAAACGTTTACATACGTTTCTGTGAGGGATGCGCCATTTGAAATGTTGTAGAACTATTATACACATACTGGAACAATATGGGAAAGTGGACAATGTTCGTTTTAATAAATATACCTGTGGACCAGGGAAAGGGTGTTTTAATGGAACACGAACAGTAATGATGGAACTTCACCGTAATATTCCTTCATCAATGTCAGTAGCAGGTCAATTTATTAAATTTATATACAATGGCCATATGCAAACTTGTTTTAAGTGTGGGCGTACTGGTAACATGGGTGCTGCATGCCAGGTGGAGGCATCAGAACGGATCAACATTTTTCATGAACATGACTTTCTGCCATTAATAGAGGATAGTGTATCAGGAAATGAACCCACTGTTGTAAATACTGTAGTTCCAGGTGAGGTAGATGAATTAACCAACAACTCTGTAAGTGAAACGTCTGTGGGAGTGACTCCCAGTGCGAATGAGGCCGGTGAAGGTAACTGAGATCAGGACGATAAAGGTAATGCAGACAAGGAGGGTGCAGATGACACTGCTCAGAATGATAATGGTAATGCAGACAAGGAGGGTACAGACGACACTGCTCAGGACGCTTTACCGGCTGTTGTTCACCCTGGTGAGGGTGAGGTAAGTCTGGACAATGTACATGTGGACGCCCATAACATAGGCGCTGACGCTGCGAAGAGCTGCAATGCTGACGGTGGTGCTGACCTTGGTGAGATGACGATGGAACAAGTAATTGGTTGTCAACTGGATGTAGAGGATGACACCATGGAGGATAGTGATGTAGAAATGTCTGTGCGGAGGGCAACTCCACCCTCTTCAGTAAAGTATGATAGAAAGGGTAAGAGTAGTGTTAAGGCTGGGAGTGTGAAGGCTGGTTCTGTAACCAGTCATGTGAAGAAACGAAAAAAATTTACTCGGAGTATTGATCTGGAACGTATGAAGGACTACGCCGCTAAATTAAAAGTCTCTGAAGAAATTGAGCAGGTTATTGCCGTTGAAGTTCACCGTGACCAAGGCCCCGAAGAGTCACCGAAACGTAGCGAGGGCACAGTACAACCGGTGAGTGGGGATCATGGTAAAGAGAACAGTGATAAGACATGGTGGGATCTTGTGGAACATGAACAGAATCGAGACGCGAGGGCAAATATTAAACTTAGATTTCGAAAAGGGAAGGATGACACTAAGATAGTGTCAAGTGAGATAATGATGGATAAAGAGTAATTTTGGTTTCCTCTCAAAATTACATTCGGGAAGCCTATTAATTTTAATTGTGCTACTTTGAACATTAATGAGCTCAATTGAAGAAATAAACAGTTGCAGCTGTTATCATTGTTTAAATATTATAATTTGGATGTACTTTTCATGCAAGAACACAATGTTCAAGATGTTAAGAAACTTGATGTGCTGCTTGATTTCTTTGAAATATTAATAAATCCAACGAACTTGTTGAAAGGTGGTACGATGATATTGATTGCTAAGCGAGCCCACATCAAGGTTCTTAATACTGAAATGGATGATAATGGTAATGTTTTATATGCGAGGATTTCCTTTTTTGACACAATAATTCCTCTGCTTAATGTGTATGCTCCCTCTGGCACCCGCAGGAAGAAAGAGAGGGAGGACTTGTTCTCTAACGAGTTATTGTATTTTTTCAGAAATGATACACGTAACGTTATTTTTGGTGACGACTTTAATTGTGTCACTTCTGTGAGAGATTGTAGCATTCAGTCGAACGCATGTGTATCTCCTGCTTTAATTACACTTTTGAAATGTATTGGTCTCAAGGATGCAATTAGCATTAACGGAGGTGTATATGAATACACATATGTTCGCCAGAATTATGGTTCTAGGCTTGACAGAATATATATGCACTCGTTACATGATAATATTAAGTTCTTGCAATACTGTTCCGGTCAGCTTTTCAGATCACTGTATGGTTGTGGTGAAGCTTGTTATTGACGATCAGGTGAAAGTGGGGACAGGGTCATGTTAGCTCAATTGCAGTCTGTTGCAGAGTAGAGATGTAATTGATAATTTTGAAGTATTGTGGGAACATCTGGTTGGGCAAAAACATAAGTTCAGATGTCTGTTGGAGTGGTGGGACATGTGTAAAGTTGCATGCAAAAGTTTCTTCGTGAAAGTATCCAAACGAAAGGCTGCTGAAAAATATGGTCTGTTAAACTTATTCCAACACAGACTAAAACAACTTTATGTAAAGGTCAATATGGGATTAGACAAGTATGAAGAAATTACCATTTTAAAAGACAGAATTAACAAATTGAGGGATGAAATATCTGAAGGAGTCAATGTTCGCCTTCAGATTAATGATAGGATGTATGGTGAAACACTCTCTCCTTATTTGTTAAGTAAAGTCAAGAATAATAAGGGTACAACACTTGTGACTAGTATTAAAGCAGGTGATTGGACGGATATGACAAATACGGATGGGATTGTATGTTATGTTCGGGGTGAATTAGAGAAATTGTACAAAATAGTGAACGTGGACCAAGGTATGTGGGAGTATTTCCTTGGAAAATGTACACGGGTTTTAACCCAGGATGACAACACGTCATTATTGTCAGATGTAGATAAGCAGGAAGTGTGGAGTGTGGTCAAGAGTTTAAAGAAAGGTAAATCACCTGGCTGTGATGGGTTCCCGGCGGAATTTTATTTCTATCTATGGGATGTCATTGGTAAAGACTTTGTACAAGTGGTGCAGTATAGCATACAGCACAGGAAGCTTAGCGTATTGCAATCTCATGGGATTATTAAGATGATACCTAAAATGGGTGATTTGCATATTCTAACGAACTGGAGGCCACTTTCCTTACTAAACCAGGATTATAAATTAGTATCGAAACTACTGGCAAATAGACTTAGGATTGCAATGGATAAAATTATATCAAAGGAACAGTTTTGTGGTGTGCCTGGAAGATCCATAATCAATTGTAATAATGTAATTAGGGATGTTGTGTATTATGTGTCTGAGAATAATGTTCCTTCCTCCATGATAAACCTCAACTGGTTGAAAGCCTTTGACCGTGTTGATGTTCAGTTTGTATTAGAAATATTGGATAGGGTAGGCGTTGCACAAGAATTTATGGATTGGATCCGTATGCTTTATAAACAGTGTCGGAGCAGCGTCTGTATCAATGGAGTCTTAAGAAAACCTTTTTCAGTTGAACGATCTGTACGTCAGGGATGTCCCCTCTCAATGATTTTGTATGTTATATTTCAAGAGCCACTGTACTTGGCAATAAAAAGCAATGACTTTATTGTTCCACCTCGTCTTCCTAATGCTATGACACTTCCTGTTGTTGGTTATGGAGACGATACAAGTACTTTTGTGTCGACAGAAGACTCGGTGGTGAATGTTCAGAATGAGTTAGACAACTTTGAAAGAGCGACAGGTGCTGTTATTAACAAGAACAAAACGTGTATCATGGGGCTTGGCAGTTGGTGTAATAAGGTTAACTGGACTGGTTCATGGTTCAAGGTGGTGGAATCTATTAAAGCTCTTGGGATTTGCTGGTGTAAGACATATGAAACAACATTGGTTACGAATTGGCAAGTACTATGTGGGAATATACTAGTTGCAACGAATATGTTGTCAAATAGGAAATTGACCCTGTTTCAAAAGGCTGTAATAATCAATTGAAAAATTTTGTCTAAAGTGTGGTATTTGTCTCCCAGCTTTCCCATAGACAAGAAAAGTGCTATAGAGATTGACAAAACTATTTTTAGATATGTATGGTATGGTAGATACCAACCAATTAAACGAACTACCCTATGTAAAGGTAAGAAAAACGGTGGAATAGGAATACTGAATGTGTACCATAAGTCATTGGCAATCTTATGTGTTACCTTTAGAAAGGAGATAATGCAGAGGGATAGTGTAAATGCACTAGGACATTACTATTGTAAATTACGTGTTAGCTACTTGATACATATGCCAGAGAATACTGACCTTGCCTTTCTTTCACGGCACTTTTATTCATGTGCAATTGATGTTCTCAGGCGGATTTGTAATATTGAAGGTTTTTTAATGATGAACAGTAAACAAGTGCATGATGTTATACTGCCAAATATAGTTCCTAGAGTAGAGGAGGCATATCCATTCTTTAGCTGGCAAGTAATTTGGGCGAACCTTCATGTTAAATTTATTGCCCAAAAACAACGTGAGCTATTGTATCGCTATATTCATGAGTCCCTCCCTACTAATGATAGGTTGTTGATGTTGGGCATTAAGGACAACAATAGGTGTGACCAATGTACTGAAATTGAGAATAATATGCATATATTTTATTTCTGTATGCAGAAAGTTGTTCTTGTAAACTGGATTAGAGACACTCTTAAAGCTTTATGTGGACCAAGTATTAGAGTGGAGTTAATGAGGTTTGTAATGTTTCATATTGACATAAAATGCAAGAAAATTAGGAATACAATAATTATGTTACTTTCTGATTACATTTTTTGTGTGTGGATAAGCAGGCAGGAAGGTTACTCAGTAGACAAAATATTGAAATTCTTGCGAGGCAGGATCAGGTATAACATTTGGGGTTTAAGGCTCATGTTCGGTGATGATATGGAAAATTTGTTTACTGAGAATTATATAAAATATATATAAATGTAATAATTTCCCCTGTATTTTAATGTAAATTTATTCTCCAATTTTTGTAAATCGTTTATAGGTAAATAAGTATAACATTCAGGTTTTTTTTTAAAGATCTTGTTCTGTACTATTGAAACACTTGTTCACTAAGAATTGTAATGTATAATTGCCTTGTAAAACTTATGTATATGTAATTTATATTGTATTTTCCTAAATAAAGATAAAAAAAAAAGTTTTTCATTATATCTAGGAATACACTAGTTCTCAGATCCATATGATTGGGTCTTCGAAGGGGGATAGTCTAGAGAGCTAGACTATAATTAAATAAAAAAAATCAGTAAACAATATCTTATAAACAAATACCCAGTCACAGACTGGCCACCCAGCATAGTCTCAGTGGTTTTCACCGAGTGTAACCATGAATTGTGTGGCGTTTTTATATCTTCAGAGTGACACCGCATAATATAACTCCAGCCAAATTGAGGCTACATATCGCAGAGTTTATCCACTACAAAATTTGTAGTGTTTATTTTTGCGAAGTCAGTAATAAAAAACCTGATACTTCCAAATAACACTAGAGGCTACCATTGACTAGTTGAACTAAATATTTAACAAACTAGCACAATAGCTGGTCGTATCATCGTTTTAATATCGAGCTATCCGTGCATCTACAAACGCCATCAAGACGCAACTTCTTCATTATCTCAGACACTGTGCCCGGCAAACCAGTTTGTCCTACAGTATTTTATGTTTCATACATTTAATAAGTTAGATAGGATGGTTTGTTGTCATGATGTATACCCTTTAAAACAAACCCATAAGTTTCATTCCCCCTATCTCCCCACATTATTTTTTATGAATACATGAGGAACTATATATTCTCAAATAGATTTTACATGTGCATTGTCGTTCCGCTGCAGTACAAGCGTAAGAGAGACGATAACTTCCACAACAATCACATGTTCCCAGAGTAGCCTGCTGAAACAAGTTTACGGCAACGAGTTTTACGAGTTTACGAGACGCATGCTATTATTCCTACCTACAGCTAAGCTGTCAATACTTTCTTTGTAGATAGCCTTTAGTAGTATTCATTGATTTATTAATATCATATGCCTGTTTGTTATTCATACATGTGATTTATGAATTTATATGCATTAACATCTCATTAATTTATTATTTAAAAGGCATTAATTTCTCTTTACAAATTAATCCTCCCCCCCCCCAAAGTGTGTGGAGGGATTTGGCTCTATAGTTTACAGTAAACTACAGTTTATTATTATACATTAATAGATTTCAGTTACACTTTATATATGAGATCCATGGGCACTGGTTCTCTAATTTATTTTATTTTCATAAGAATGGTCTTTCGAATTATATATTAGATTTATTATCATTATTCTGGAGCCAGTTTTCCTCATCCTTTTTGGTCGACTTAGAACCGGATAAATTAGTTCATTAAATATTAGTGGTTCATAGACCAACACATTCAAATAAATTACTGATCTACATAAACTATTATAAATTCACAAATATTTACGGTCCAGTATACGAAGTTAATTAATAGTCTACTATTAATTAAGTAGTATTATCAGGTACTAGGCAATATATTCATTATTAGTTACGACTAACAGCAAACTGCGACACATATATTATAGCCTAACCCCATTATTTACTATTAATAATTTACCAGAATAAAGCCAATGTCTACATCTGGCTTTAGTGGGCTATAGTTAATTACCCACAATGTTCAGACCTATACCTCACACAGAGCTGAGGATAACTAGGTCGCCTAGAGCAACTGCTCACATTTAATAACCTCGTGTTAATAACTACATTAAATTGGTCACACCATATAACCATTATTTTCTTGGTGGTAATACCACCCATATTCATTTTGCAAGACTATTTCGTGAAAATCAGTCACGGGAGTCTAGGGCATATGTGACTAGTAAATTGATCAATGATATTGATCTTCACAAATGAATGTGGCCAGAGAGACAACATTAACTGTATATAGTAAAATTTCATATACACGTATTTCCAACAAGTGTATATTCTGTATATAAAAAACTGCAAAAAAAAACAAGAAAACATTACACTATTTGTATACCAATATTGCCCATCATTTGTGGTATTTTATGCCAACCCACAGGGGTAGGATAGTTTTAGACTGGAATTGTACTATGGTATGTACAACTCTAGCCTAAACTATTTAGCAGCTTATCCACTGGGCTGCTCGGCTTCTAAATACGCTACCCCCCTTCTGTGTGCGCAGGAAATAAATTCTCTGGAAAAGAATTCTTTCCTCTTTTAAAAGTGTTAATAACCCTTCCATGAGTATGGATATGTTAACAAAAAGTCGAAATTGTACTTAAATTTAAGTACCATTGCAGCCAAAGTAATTACTTTGGCTGCAATGGGGTCCGGAAAATGGCGTGGGACTTCATGATTTGGTGGTCGTCCGTGACATAGACTCCCGGAGCCAGTCGCCTGCCAGCTTCAACATGCACGAGTTCCCACAAATATATATTTTTTTAATTTGCGTTCATTTCCATATACATTTGTTTTGTTTTTCCTGCCAATCCTATGTATAATGAATACATACACAATATTATGGCAGTAGAACATCCGCACTGTCCCAAGGCTGTGTTATATGTGTCTCAAATGTGTCCACATATATTGCTCATATATCCAATGTTTCATGTTCATTTATGTATATTTTCAACATATTTACACACTATACACTATCAAACACTATATACATTCACCATAAACACACTCAGAACTCTGCAATTGTTAGCTGCCACACCCAGCCACCCGTCTCTCACTCCTCTAACACCTAACTTACTCCTTACACCTTACTCGCCAGCGTTCCTCCTCCCACCATACTGTTATTGTTTTTATTATACTACTAGCTGTACCCAGCTACGCGTTGCTGTGGCTCAGCAACACATTTGCGCTGCTGAGCCACAACTACCAACCCCAGTCCTCCCCACCATCCCCCCCTCCTTCCAACCATTCCCCACTCCACCATCCCATCATCCTCCCCACCATCTCACACTCCCCTATCCTCTCGTCCTACCTTCCATTTCCCCCTCCTCTGTCCCCTCTTCCTCCCCACTATCCCCCTCTTTCATGTCCCCTCGTCCTCCTCACCATTACCCCTCTCCCCTGTCCCCTTGTCCTCCCAACCATATCCTACTCCCTCGCCCGATGCATTCCCAAATGATTTGATGTTCCCATCATAAAATTGGGAACATCAAATGATCTGATGTTTCCATCACTGAAAAATAGGAATAACAGTTAAGAAATTTAAATGAAAAAATGAAAAAAAATTAAAAATAAACAATATCCACAAAATGAACGGCATGGTAAACAAAACAGCTCAATTTAATATATATATATATATATATATATATATATATATATATATATATATATATATATATATATATATATATATATATATATATATATATATATATATATATATATATATATATATATTTGTGTACTGGCAGCAGGTTTTCTTTCAAACATGATTCATTGAATATGACCGCATATTCTGTATTTATTATTTTCTGGTTTAGGGCTTCTATCCCTCTAACTATTTACTTAGCATCAGGGCTTAGTTGAAATAGGAGTTCTCCAAAACACATTTTCGTACTTTTAAGGTGAAGAAAAGAAGTGTTTTACTATAGAGTGTATTACACTTATTTATACAATTTGCACAACGTTTCTAACCTCCATGGTTCATTCTCAAGTGAACAGATCTTACAATGCTTGTTGATTTTATAACCACACTGGGTCAGGTGATAATACAATAAAGGTGAAAACATAGGGGGATACATAAGGGATAAATGTGAGGTGAAACATAGAGGCTGCAGAAGGCTTATTGGCCCATACGAGGCAGCTCCTATCTAAAAACAAAGATTAATCCACTGTAATTGGCCTGTTATGTTGGACATTGTCTTCTGTGTTAGCATCGTTATGTTCTGTTCTTGTCCTTACTATCATGGTGGGTAGAGTAAATAGTTCCGTGATTTGGGTGTTCATGGTAGGTTGTTCTATTCTTATGTGAATTGCCTCAAGAATTTGTAATCTTCTTGCATCTTGGGTTTTGTCTATTATAAATAATATTATAATTATTATTATAATTTTGTCTATTATAAATATATTAAAATTATTATTATAATTTTGTCTATTATAAATAATAGACAAAACCCAAGATGCAAGAAGATTACAAATCTTCTCCGCGTTTGTGCTCCGCGGAGAAGATTTGTGCTCCGTTTGAGCCCCATTTGAAGAAGAACACCTGAGTGATGTACATTCAAGAAGATGGAAGTGGACAGACGTCTCGCTTATGGAATAAGTCTGTGGACGTGTCCGCTCAAGTAATGGACTGCAGGGAGAGTGTGGAGCAGCCTTTAAAGCTATTTTGTACTCACCTAACTGTGCTTGCGGGGGTTGAGCTTTGGCTCTTTGGTCCCGTCTCGGTGGGAGGCGGTTTTGTGGGCAGCTTAGAGTGCCCTGGTGGTGACCGCTCAGTCAATGAATGCCACGAGCCGACCAAATTCTGTGGTAAGCCATTTTAAACAAGTTGATAGTTATTGCCTGTGGTGGTCGTGTGCCCAGCGATAGTAGCAAGTGTCTATTGATATATTAGGCATATTTTATTAAGGCAGAAAGCCTAAATAAGAGAATAGAGATGAGGGAACCAGCTAAGGAGAGGAGCAGCACATCCTCTCCCGCCGAAAGCTTGGAGGTAATTGACTGGGCCCGGTGGCAGGGTTGCCAGATCCAAATTGCTAAAAGTAGCGAGCTCACGGTCAAAAAGTAGCGAATTTGCAAGTAGAGTAGCCCAATTTTTTGTTTAGTCAAATCGAATCAAATCAAATGTTTATTCAGGTGAAAGTACATACATACAAGATGAGTTACAAACATAATGTTAGATTTCTAGATAGCGACAGTACATACAGACAGACGACATTCAAATTTAGTAAGTTTATCTTCCTTCTTTGATAGAACAGACTTGATGTTCATCTGCTGATGACTTACCTCCAATATATTTTGTCTGTGTTTTAATGTTTCACTTTGTTTCTTTAAACCACTTCTATGAGCTCTTATCTCAGTTCTACAAACTTTACAATATGCCATATTTCCATCTTCTTTCACTTCAGCCAACCACTTTTCAAACACGGGGTCCTTAAGCCAGAACATCTGAAACGCTTCCTGGTATTTAGATCACTTCCCCATTTTACACTTCTTTATCTTAACACTTAACCAAATTCTAAAAGTAACAGCGGTAACTTCTTTTCTATATGCGGTAACTTGTGTCGAACTATCCTTCTGGAGGTCAGAACCACACTAACAATGAAAGCACAGATGAAGCTGCCAAGTTCACTGTATGCTAATCTGCTCTTAACGACAGTCATTTGATTCTTGGAAACACCTAAAGAGACACCTAATATATACAGTAGGCAACAGTGGGAGGTCACTTAACATAGACAGTACCCGGGATGAAGTATTAATGGCAATTAAGGTTGGGAAATCTATAGCCCCTGGGGAGGATTATCTTGCCTTGCGGTTACTTTTTCTTTGGGAAGTTCCTAGGCTCAACGTCCCCAGGGGGTCGGTCTCTGACCTGGCCTCCTGCGGTAAGTGGTCTATTCAATCAAGCTGTTGGACGCGGCTGTGATTTGTACATATGACATTATAAAAAGCATAAAAATCATCATTGAGTTTCTCAACATTAATAGCCCAACTTGTTTTTAAAGTAACCCAAAAAGTCGCAAGTAGCGAAATTAAAAATTTGGGAGCGCGGGGCTCTGAAAAGTAGCCCAATTCGCTACTTGTAGCCCAGTCTGGCATCCCTGCCCGGTGGCTGGCAGTCTCAGGCGGGCTGCCACAGGCGGGTGGAGAATGGACTCGCCCGGGCATGGGGAAGTCACCTTATGGCAGGTGGGAATCAGAGGGATGTTGAGTGGAGATATTTATTGTTCAGTTTATTTTAGTTATATGTTTGTAGAGGAAGATCTTTATGGCGTGTAAATGGGTTGCTGGTTTGTCTGGGGAAGGAGTTTCTGAGAGAACTTCGAGGTTAGAGGAGGAGTCTGTGGATGGAACTCCAAGGCTATTGAAGAAATACTGAGCTCTGTGGAAGAGCAGTCCCATAGTGAGGAATTGGCCCTCAAGCTGTGAGAGGAGAAGCAGTGGAGTGGAGTTTCACGGGCTTCTGTGATACCAGTGGTGAAGGATCATTGCTGTTCAGGGAAAACTTCATGGTGCAGCAGCTTGGAAGAGCTGTAGAGGACCATGGTAGATAATTGTGGAAGAAACTGGAGACGTTCTTGGTTGTGAACCTCTAGATGTAGAGAGGAGATTCTTAATGTCCACTGATAGAGGGTTGATAGTGTTTGAGTGTCATTAGTGTTACGAACCCTTCATAACTGTTGGATTTCTGGGGCTTGACTCATATATTCAATTATTTGCTTATTGTATTTAATAAATCGAAGGACCACCCACTTTTGAGAAAAGAGGGAAAACGAATAAAAGTGATCATTAGAATGACACTAGAGAACCAGTGTCTATGGATACTAATTAAATGAATAATCACTTGAAAATAATGAATAGACTGTATTATTAATTAATTAAAGTCAAAGCCTCAAATATCAACATTGGGAGGGGTATTTCTAGAAGTTCATATATATCTAGGAACCAGTGTGGTTCGTCACTAGTTCATTGTTGAGTTAGTAACATAGTAAATCTAAACTACAATAGATTCAAAGATATGATAACTCAAATTATGAATTACTGAGCAACAGTCAAAGCAAAACACATTAATTACCAAATCATCATTTCTGGCAATAATTTATTCAATGTAAAGATCCTATATGAATTATATGGAAATCAGTAATAATATTAGATACATTTGTACGAAATGAATGTCTTAGCTGTAAGATGATTTCTGTAACGCCATTTCGTCATTCGTCCTCGTGGTCACAGGATCCCATTAAAGAAAGAACCCGAGGTGAATATCACGAATGATGAGAAACAACTTGTCGACTCCTCGTATACACGCTGAAATTATAGAAATTTAAGTAGCATTTTAATTAGGCTACGATTTATTTCAAATATTCATGAAAACAGAGAAATTGTTGAAATTCAAGTAACGTTGTGTATTAGGTATCCTTGCTGTATAATGACAGACTACTCACAAATATACAATCTAGGATGATGCATCAAACGAGAATGGTATACTTAACATGAGCTTATCAAATACAGAGGTCTGCTGAAACCGCGTCAGCCAGTCCCAAGCGTCCATTGCTGTGTACATGTAATTACGGGTCGTGGCTTCAATTATTGACGCGTTATTAACTGGCTGGGCACTATAGAACACGCGAATAAGTAATTGTTAACTGTTAACCGGGTATCAACGTAATTCTTGTCGATAAAAACTCCCCAGTCACTACCACGTGTCTCGCCACTCTTCACACCAGGGGTGCCTCGTGTGCAATGGCGTCTCCGCCTTCCCTCAACCCGTCTCTCGCATTCACCCCAGAAATTATTAATCACGAATAATTCTTTTCCGCGCAATTATGGATGTAATACGTTAATGAGAACTGGGTTGCAATTATAGGGACTTAAATATTATCATATTCTCGTTTAATGGTGTTAAACGAGAAATGGAGGTTTTATTCTCTCCATGGCATTTGCACGTAACAGATAAAACTGCTACTTGATAACAATTTCAGTTAATAACTCTCGGTTTTAGATTATCGGGAGTCATATTATCCGTAGGTAATTATTACACGGAATACTGATAATTTTAGAGAACCACAATCAATTCTCTAACACATTGGTAATAAACGTGTCTAACTAGACATTATCTGACGCAATGTTGCTACTCGATTTCATGAGAATTCTAGCACTAATACGCAGATGAAATGGTTTAATTTATGTTTACACTACCGTTAGTGAAATTAATAACTACTGTAGTTAGTATATAATGATGATGATGTATTATAATACAATAGTAGTTTATTAGTGTGGGAAATTTCCAACATAACTCCGGGGGTAGAAAACTCGGATCGCAGTGCAATGTTGAGTACTGACGTACCTATCCCGAAGTTAGTATTAAGGTCAGTATGTTAGTACATTAGTACACACATAACGGATGTCCCGTAATTGAAAATTACGTTAAATGAAAACGTGGAATTGTTAATCATCTAAAGTTAATGACTACTAAAGCCTACAAAGTACTCTGTGACTGGTGTCACTATGACATGTAACGTTTATGTCACTAAGTCTTAAAGTTTTGCAAACTCATAGATGCTCTAGATGAAATAATGTTATAGTTGATAGCCTACACAAACAAATTAAGGATTAAATCATACAATTTAAAGTAACTGAGAATCCACTGTGAGGCGAATGTCTTGGGTCATTGTGACTTGTAACTGATTTGTTACTTGACATCACAACACAGCATCATCATGATTACCCAAATTGGATGTGAAATTATTTGTTCTTAGTCAGAGCTATAATAGGCTTGTAGTTTCCGTTTGCATTGTTGAGCAGCTGCACTAGTTGGGCGGGTGCTCAGTGGATCACAATTGTTGTCCTCGGAAACTAGGTGAAGCTGGTTCTGTTAAACACTCTCGTTCTGCTGATTCAAGAGGTACTAACTTCTCTAATGTTTTTAGGGTAGTAGTGCCTCGGCACAAAACCCGCACTACTCTCAGGATGCCTTGGTGATCTGGGTGGATAGCAACAATTTTGCCTATAGGCCATTCTGACCTTGATCCATCACTGTCAATCAATACTAGGTCTCCTGGTTTGAGTTGAACTTTATTATTGGGGCTCGAAGCTCCATAATGGTACTCTCGTAGAGCTGTGAGGTACTCTCGAGTCCACACCTCATTCCACCTTTCAATTACTCTCGAGAGATGTTGGTAACTTTCTACTAAGTCACTCCTGGTTACATGGGAAGGGTCGACGGGGTGCTCTTATGCCAAAGGTATCAGAGGGCTCAGCAGACCTCCATGTATTAAATGTGAGGGACCCAGGGGTTCTCTCTGTGAGAAATCATCTGATAGGTAAGTTAATGAGCGATTGTTGACTCGCGCCTCAATATCCACGACAAGTGTTTGGAGTTCGGAGTAACTAATTTTCTGTCGATGCAAGGTCTTCCTTAAACATTTCTTGACAGTCCCTACCATACGTTCGTAGAACCCACCTTGCCAGGGGGCTCTGGGAGCAATAAATTTCCAGTGGCATTGTCGTCTCTGCAGGACAGACTGCACTTTTGGATGATTCCATATCTCTCATAGGCAGGCTTCTCCTGCCACAAAATTTGAACCATTATCAGATATCATTAGTTTGGGACAGGATCTACGAGCTGCAAATCTACGAAAAGCTTGGATGAAGGCTACGGCACTCATGTCAGAAATCACTTCTAGATGTACGCCTCGCGTGGTAGCACACGTGAAGAGGCAAATATAAGCTTTCACTGGTATCTTATCTGGAGTGCCAGTGAGAAGCAAGGCTCCTGTGTAATCGACACCAGTGGTCTCAAAAGGACGAAGATGGACTACCCTCTCCTTAGGGAGTGGTGGAGGTCCTGGGTAAGGACACACTCGAGCGTCGTATCTTTTGCAGATTACACAGAACTTAATGATTGATTTGACGGTTTGACGACCTTGAGGAAGCCAATATTTCTGTCTTAGGTCGGTGAGAGTGTCTAACACTCCACCATGCAAAGTACCATATTGATGGTGATGTAAAACTAGAAGTTTTGTAATAATGTGGTGACATGGTAGAAGGATCGGAATCTTCGCATCCAAATCAATTTTTGCATGAAGCAAACGTCCTCCACACCTTAATATATTATGAGTGTTGGTATCATACCAGATACCTAGAGACTTGCTTAATTTATCTGGAAGATTTTCATATTCACTTCCATATGTCTCTTGTTGTGCACGTTTGATCCAGTAGAGGATAGGGTTGGGAAATTTATGTCTGATTCCTATCTTAGCAAGAAAGTCAAACACATGTGCTGTCACTCTTAATAACTTACTCAAGTTAGAATAATTGTGAGGATTAATAGCTGAAATTCGATGAGGTTCTGGTTCCTTCATGGGAGTAGTGATACTGGTCACTATGACTTGTTGCTTCTGTTTGGGCCACTGACCACTAACAAGCCATGAAGGTCCATTGAACCACATCGAAGACTTGATTAGCTGTTTTAATGTTAACCCTCGAGATAAGTAATCTGCAGGATTGTCCTTAGTGGGCACATGTCTGAATTTATATCCAGCAGATAATTCATGAATTTCCCTAACGCGGTTACTAACGTAGGGAGTTTTGTTGTTGTTATTTCTTACCCATTGTAAGACTGCCTCATTGTCTGACCACACTACGATTTCACCAAAGTGGATATTATTGAGTGGCCTGGTCGACGACCGAGCCGCGGGGACGCTAAGCCCCGGAAGCACCTCAAGGTAACCTCAAGGTTGATTGGAGCAACTCTTGCTTTAGATGTGAGTAAAATTGATTGTGCACTATTGACTAAGTAGGCTGCAACGCCATACGCTTTGCCAGAGGCATCACAAAAAACGTGCAAATTTGTGGGTAAGTTTTGTCCTGAAGCATTACGAGGAAATTTCAAAACACCTAATTGATTGAAATCCTTTGCGAGTATTTGCCATTTATCCTGCAACTCAATTGGCAACGGATCATCCCATCCCATATGTTTCTGCCAGCATTCCTGCATTAGGAGTTTGCCCCTTATTAATATAGGACTAAGTAAGCCTAAAGGGTCTAATGGTTGACTGATATACGAGAGTAATTTTCTCATGGTAATGAATGAATTATTGGTTTGTACTGACTTGACATTCATCTCATCAGTACCTGTGTTCCATTCCATGCCCAGAACTTTTAATTGATTAGGCACCTGATAACACGGAAATTCTTTCTCGATTATCTGGTTTAATGATTTATTGTTTGAGGCCCATGATTGTAGTGGCATATTGGCTCCTAATAACTCACGGTTAGCCTCATGGTAAATTTCTACCAATTTGGATTTGTCATTTGTAGTTCCCTGGAAATTATCGACATACAAGTTGTCACTGATCTCTGTTTTATAAGGGCTATTTGACTTCCTCAAATGTATATCTAATGTGGCTTGAAGTAGAAACGGGGAGGAAGTCGCTCCGAATAGCACAGAGGCAAATCGGTAGGTTATGACATCACTGTCAGGATCCAGTGGGTCCTTAATCCAGAGAAATTTGGTGTAATTACGATCCTCTTCTTGCAAGCCTACTCTAAGGAAAGCTTTACTGATATCAGCAGTATAAGCGAAAATACCAGTGCGGAATCGTAATAGTACATCATGTAGCCTTTGTGTTAGGCTAGGTTCCGTTTGGAGACATTCATTCAAGGACATGCTGTTTGGCTTCACTTTGGCACTACAGTTGAAGACAATACGTATTGGCGTTGTCAATGAATCTTTCACCACAGCGTGATGGGGTAAATAGTGACCTATTTTTCGGTCATCATTATCAACAACTTCGATAAATTTACTATTGAGTTGTTGTTGAATTAATTGATGATACATGTTCAATTTGTCTGGCTATTTCTTCAGCCGTATTAATTGAGACTGTAATTGAGAGGCTGCCATGAAATAATTAACTGGAAGTTGTGGATGGTTCAACTTCCATGGTAGTCTCACCCAGTATTGTTTGTCCTTATAGACAACTGTATCCAGATATTGCTTGTAAGTCCACATATCATCAGGGCTTGGTTGTTCAGGGACAATACCTAAAGTGTCTAAATCCCACAGACGATGTATAGGTGGTTCAGACTCATTATCTTCAGATATTTCTCTGAAATGTAGGGATGACTGTTCCAAGCCTAGTCACGCCACTATTGTATTGTTAGATTGTTGGTTGGTTGACGCTGGGTTTTGTTGGAAAAGCACAGGTCCAGGTAGCAATTTGCCTCCAGCAGATGACAACAAATTCATTCCATGTTGTCTGGTGCATCCCGTTATAAATTTATAATAATGGTCAGCGCCTATAAGTATACCAACATCTGTGAGGCAGTCAGAATTTATTTTGTAGTCTGCTAGCCTCATGCGGTTTCGTTTAAGATATCTCGCTAGTGCGAGCTAGTCCTGTGACCTGCAGGTCAGAAGGAAGTTTATCTACTACTACCGCTTGTATTGGACTAGTGGAAGATCCAAGTCTCACTAACACCTTGACTACTTGGTATTCACGAGGTCCACTATTAGTCAAGAACCCAGAAATATTCAGTCTCACACTTTTGGCAGGTTTTAATTTTAACTGCTTGACTAATTGTTGTGTGATGAAGGTTTTCTGTGATCCTTGATCAAAGAGACCTCTAGTGTTAACTCTAGATTTCCTGTCAATTAGTTTGAGTTGAGCTGTAGGCAGAGTGGTATTATTGCCTGACTCAGTAGCAAGTACATTTATTTCTTGATGTACCTTGCAATATTGTACTGTGGTAGAATTCATAGAATTCTCCCCAGGTGTCATAGATTGTGTAGAAGTTTTTCTACATAAGGCATAATGATGTACACCTTTATTGCATCTACTGCATAACCGTAGCTGCACTACACATTTACTGGGATCATGGGAACCCATGCACTTGGTGCATCTGTGTAATTCTTGTAGCCGTTTAATCCTGGTATTAAAGTTAGGATAAACAGTGCATTTGTAGGGGACATGTTCTTGACCACAGAACAGAATCTTTCTCTCTCTGGCTGAATTTGTCCTTTTAGTAGACATATCAGTTGTAACGTCAGAAGAAGATACAGAATAAATACCTACACTACCACTCCTTTTTCCAGTGGATGGAGTAGTCTTAGGTTTGAATTTATTGGACTTATTCAAAGTCGATTTGGGTTTGACTGAGTTGTCAATGTTAGGTGGTTTAGACTCAGATTTAATTTTATCATGAGTCTTCAACCTGTTAACCGTTATTCTCAGTCCCTCGAATATTTGCTCGAGAGTGAGAAACTCGGTTTTATAGTGTGAGCAGATTTCTGCTAAGATATTTCGAGGCAATTTACTCTGCAAAAGTAACTTGATTGACCATTCTGAGGCTGGTACATCAACTTTAGTACCTAAGGCCTTCATTAGAGACTCTACTTCTAGCCTGAAGCTTTGAAGTGAGTCTGGTCGGTTACTTGGTGCATTCAGATCCAGTAACTGGTAATAAAGGTTAGCTATACTCAACTCCTTGTTGCAATTGTTCAACTTTAATAGTTTTATAGCTTCCTCATAATTACTCTCAGTGAGAGCTAGGTTATTTATGACCTTTTTAGCCTCCCCTTTGGGAAGACTAATCAGGTATGAGAATTTAGAAATTCTGTCAAGAGAAGATTTCTTATGTATATGAACTTCAAATGAAGTCCAAAATGTGTCCCAATTTTCTTCATCCAGCCCTGCAAATGTAGGTAAGTCTAAAGTAGGTAGACAAACCTCAGGTAACTGATTACTGGACTGAGACACAGTATTATTTGCATTAGATTTAGATTGTGTTACTATATTGGATAGTATGTCAAGTTTATCTTGAATCTCATCTTCATACTGAGAAATATCTGCTATAATTTGATCTATTTACTCAGGATCAGTTTCAGTTGCATTCAGTAGGTTGAGATTAGTCTGGCTTGTAGATCTAACTTGATCAAATTTTAGATCAGCTACTCTCACTGATGTTTCTAGTCGATAGTAATCAATGGAAGTTGCTTTAGACAAGGTATCAGACTTATTAATTGGTCTAGTTAAATGACCTTTGAGGCCAATATAGGTTCTCCTTAATTGTTCAGGAGTAGCCATGGTGGCTTTAAGTCCAAATTTCATAGGACTTGAATAAGTATTACTAATGAAGCTTGGGTACTTGCTCATTAGTTGACAAGTAATATTGAGTATAGCCTAAATTAATCTGGCTAAATTACACTCTACCTCACTCGAGGTTAAATGTACCTACCTAACAATAAGTAGCTAAGGATTTTGAGCAGTGCTTGAACTTCACCATTAACTTTCTTCCGGCTAGCTCATCTTTATCACCATTAGATGTAATGGTGATCATTCAGCAGCACTCAAAATGCATACATACAAATAATGAGTACACAAATAATTAATATGAATATACTCTAATCAGAGTTACTATAAAGTTGAATCCCACCCTTGATAGGGTCAGCACAAGAATGTATAATGTATGCACTACTAACTAGTTAAGACTAGTTGTAAGAATTTCTACCTAAGAAACTACAAATTTATTTAGTCTGCATTTGTGCCAAATTCAGCACAATCACAGCCAAAATTCCTACCTAATAAAGGTTGGCATAGATTAATTTGTGGTGCAATAATGTGAGTATATAGTTGTGCTGTGCTTTTGTTTTTTTTAGATTTTATAGTTTATATAAAGGTGCACTTGCACACACAGGTGAAAATACAATTATGTACAATTAATTTGGCTTGCCAGCCACAGCCTTTTATGGTGATTGATTGTGTTGATCAATTTGTCAACTACATGTGACCTAGACTCACCTGACAGGTGTACACCATCTCTTGCCAGGTTTTGCCTGTATGGTCTGGCTGTAAATTGAATGTAAGTGGCATCCAATCATACTCTCTTCCTCAGCCTAAAGTTTATATATTTGGCAGCTCTTTGGTAATATTCTGGACTCACTCCCCAACGATTATTATTGCTCAGTTGGCGAGGTTCCACCAATGTGAACACTACGGAACTGCTAACAAGTTTAAATGAGGAAATTATTGTTTTAAGGTGATTAATTACCTCGGCTGGGTGTCGAGTAGGATGGATGTCATTACCACCTAAATAAATAATAGTTAGGTAGTGAGGCCACTCTAACACAGGTGTTAATGTGGAATTATTATAGAAATTATGAGCTGTTGCTCCTGGTGACCTGAAGATTCTTACCTCAGTGTGAGGTATAGGTCTGAGTGTTGTGGGCAATTGACTGTGTCCCACAAGGGCTACTTTATACATGAGGTATAAGCAGCTGTAACGATAATCTCTTTCAAGATAGATTGAGCCTGCTCTTCCCTTCAAAGTACGTAACAACAACAGATAATATAGAAGATATATCCAGCAAGTATCTCCAAAACGTTTTTCCCAGAGAGCAAAACGTATCCAGCACACCGGCACACCTGCTACCGCCCGCCACCGTAAACCGGCAAACTGCTTGTCCATATCCTGCCTGTCGCTGATTGGCTGGTGTCCCGTCGCACCTGCCCTCCACCCTCCGCCACAAGTTGATGTCTGGGCTGCAGTGGCCCAGAGTCGTCAGAATATCCCAGTGCTTCTTGCAGTTGACATCTCTCATTGGTAGACTAAGCCTTGGCTTTCGTGTACTAAGGGAGGTGGCAGCTCGAAGCCAATATTCCGGCATCATTATTATTTATTTTGCTATTACTCACTTGTCTTAACGTAACTTTTCATTTGCCAATGATTATTCTTATTATTTTGTTTGTTGACTTGCCTTGTATATTTTATGCTTAATTTTATTCATGTCTTGTTTTTCTAAAGTAATTAAAATTTCATTGTTAAATTTACTTGTGTTTTGTGTGTCTTCCCATTACCTTACCACAGACGAAAGTTCCAGCTTTTTCTCTTTTTTTTTCTTTAATGTGACGAGGCCCTGCCCCTAGCTTTGAAACAGCCGAACACCAACGCTTTACCGTCACATAAAGTGGGGGTCTGCCCTAGGAGCTTCACTCAGGTACTGGTGCCAAGTATTAATTTATGGTAAGCGTATTTGGCTTTGGTAACATAGCTTTCACTATTTTTCGTATTCAATTTTATTTTTATATGGTGCTGTGTGTATTGTGCATTCCGAGAGTAGCATATGGTGAAGGTGAGACAACTTTGGATTACGTGGTGACTGTAGGCCTTAGTCATTCTCTTAATTGGTCATCTCTCCCTCCGTGTTATTACTCGTGTTTACCATCTTTGTCCCTTGGATATTTCTCATATTTTCGACAGATCATCATATTGGTACCCTGGTACTGTGGTCTGCCCCCGGGTCAAGTGCACCTAATCTTCTGCAATCTGACTGTAGGAGGATAAAGAGGGCCATAGTTCCTCTAGCACGAACTTTAGTTGCTGAATTGGGACCTCAGCAGCAGTTCTCTTCACCAGTTGACACCTCGCACCCCTACACGTCAGTCAGAGATGATGATACATACATTGGTAGGGAATTAGCTTTCTTTTTCAGAGCACAAAAGTTCGCTAATTCTGTAAGTATCATATTAATTTCAGTGGGAAAAACTTGCTTATGTCCTATAGAGACTTGGCAAGGTATGCCTACATTCTTGGACTACCAATTTTCTTTTGAGGCAATTAACTGTTTCATTTCTTTTAGAAACTCAGTTTCGCTTGTTTAGTAGGATTTTCTTGCCCTTATCCTCTTACATGAGTACCGGGTACAAGATTTCCTGCGACCTTGATTTACTTATTCATTTAACATCTTGTAATTAACTTTAATTGTTAAAGATTCCACAGGATAGGTACCAGTTGCCACGTTGTCCTGTTTCTGACATTCACCATATCACAACGGTATATTCGTTGTGCATTTATTTGCTAATTCCACCATGTTTCGTCTCCAAGCTTTCCGTGCAGATCCAGCAGGTGCAATAGGGACTTTAAGTCATGCCAAGAGGGCTGAATTACAAACTCTTGCACATGAATATCAAGTAACAGTTCCCTACCAAGCCAACAAAAGTGAAGTACACAACCTGTTACTGGATCATTTCTTAGAGCAAGGTAAGATAGACTCTGAAACTCATGAAACTTACTTTATTGCAGATAAAACTGATTTGGCAACGATGAAACTCAAAGTAGAGCTGGCCAAGATTGAACGCGAGCAGCAAAAGGAAGCCCTCGAACAACAAAGGGAAGCGGCTGCCATACGCAGGGAAGAACAAGAACGTGAAATCGCCCTCAAAGAACGTGAAGCTGCCTTGAGGAAAGAAGAACACGAACGTGAAATCGCCCTCCAGGAGCGTGAGGTTGCAATACTCCGTGAGCGGGAACGAGTACAGCTTGAAACAAAACAACGCCAATTGGAGATTCAACACGAACACGACAGACAACAAGCAACCCTGACTATGGAATGTCGTAAACAAGAATTCGCGTTGGAAACTTCACACCTCGGTCAACGCCAGCAAGCTACCGCCAATCTTCCCGTCAGTTTTAATATATCACATGCAAGTAAGTTAATGCCATCATTTGTAGAAACAGACGTTGACGTGTTTTTCACCACCTTTAAAACCCTTGCAAATCAACTCAGTTGGCCTGCCGACCAATGGGCCACACTTCTCAGAGTACATCTTACAGAGCTGCAGTCACACTCAGTACTTTGGCGTCTGAGAATGACTACCAGACTCTGAAACAAGCAGTGTTGGACGCCTACCTTCTCTCCACCGAAAGTTATCGAAGGAAATTCCGTGACCACCTGAAGGCAAGTACCACTACCTTTCTCGAGTTTGCTAACACCAAAAGGAGATATTTTAAGAAATGGCTGGAAGCAGCACATGTCTCTACCTTTGCAGAACTCGTCAACCTCATGCTAGTTGAAGAATTCTTGAGGCGTGTGCCGCCTCCTGTCCGTCTATATTTAGCAGATAAAGAAGAAACCGACTACCTAAAGTGTGCTAAGTCGGCTGACACTTACAGCCTCATCCACCGGCTGACACCAGAACCATCCTCCAGTAAGAAGTCGTGGTACAGTTACGAGAAAGTGAGTACCGATCAAGCTGGCTCGCAATTGTACTGTAAGTATTGTAGACTCTATGGACATACCATAGATAAATGTGGTAAGTCTCAATACAAAGGAACCACCGAAACGCCAAAACCCAAACCAACTCCTTTTAAGTCCGGTAAGCCTGTGATGAATGTTGGTGTTCATGTTAATGATCTTTCTCTTTTCAGTAAACACCTGTATACTGGAACTGTCTCTGCCAACGGTTCAAATCCGGAGGGACGTTTCAAATTGAAGATCTTGAGGGACACAGCTTCAATCGATTATTTTGAAGTCGGCTGTGCCCAACATCGCCTACACCGGAGAAACTGTCTTCATCACTGACCTCACTGCTACCACTCCTTATCCTCTCGCCAGAGTCCACCTGGATTGTCCCTTCGTGAACGGAGAAGTCCAAGTCGCCGTCAGGGAAAAGCCTTTTCCCATGCCTGGAGTGCAACTTCTCCTGGTCAACGACTTGACAGAAGACCTGCAACCGACAAACCTGATCGTCATGGACAAACCCCAGGTGTGTACCTCTGTGACGGATAATCCTATATTTGAGTATGTTCCAGCAAAGGTTCAAGAGAGTGATGAAGTTTCTCCTCCGGTTTTAGTGACCACCCGTGCACAAGCTGCACAACCACAGCCAGCTGACTCTACTGCTACCGCTGTCCCTCAAGACCCTCAGAAACTACCCCCGAATCTGACCAAGTTGGAGTTCCGTAAGTTACAGAGGGAAGATCTTACCTTAACACCATTATTTTTCCAGGCTGAGACTCAACCCGACAGTATTCCTGGGTTCTTCCTAGAGAACGACTTGCTCTACCGCAGATATAGACCCAGTAAACTGAAGGAGGAGGACGATTGGGCCAACGTTGAACAACTTGTGATTCCTGCCAGCCTGCGGCCCACTATTCTACACCTGGCCCACGGAGCACTCTCCCACTACGGATTCAACAAGACCTACCATGGAATCCGTCAAAACTACTACTGGCCAGGTATGGTAAATAGCGTCAAACAGTACGTCAAACAGTGTCATACATGTCAGATGGCAGGTAAACCGAACATCTTTATCCCCAGAGCGCCACTGATTCCCATACAGGTGCCTGCGGAACCTTTCCACAGACTTATTATAGACTGTGTTGGTCCTTTACCTCGGACCAGTTCAGGTAACGCCTATATCTTAACCATCCTGTGTCCTACCACCAGATTCCCCATAGCAGTTCCAGTAAAGAACATTACGGCTGCTACGGTTGTGAAGCACTTATTGAAGATCTTCACCCAGTATGGATTTCCGAGGGAGGTTCAGAGCGACTGTGGCACCAACTTCACCAGTGATCTCTTCAAAAGGACACTGGAGGAGTTCAACATCAAACAGGTATTGTCCAGCCCCTATCATCCTGCTTCACAGGGTTCTCTTGAGCGTAGTCATCAGACTATTAAAGCACTCCTGAAGAAGTTTTGTAATGAAACCTCTAAGGATTGGGATAAGCAAATAGATCTGATAATGTGCATATATCGAAGTCTTCCCAATGAGTCCCTAGGAGTATCTCCTTATGAGATGCTCTACGGACGTAAGTGCCGTACTCCCCTCAAGGCTTTCAAAGACTCTCTACGTGATGCCACCTTCAGTGAGCATCAGAATGTGCCCCAATTTCTTCAAAACCTACAACACATTCTAGAGAGAGTCCACAGTTTTGCCCAAGATAATCTACTGAAAGCACAGGAGAGGATGAAGACTCTTTACGACCAGACCAGCAAAGTAAGAAAATTTAAGCCGGGAGACTTCGTACTTGCTTACTTTCCTATCCCAGGTTCTCCTTTACAAAACAGGTTTTCATGACCCTACTGCATCAAGGAGTGCAGAAACAACCATAACTACGTTCTAGAGACTCCAGATAGGCGGCGGAAGACCCAGCTGTGCCACGTCAACCTCCTGAAGCTATATAATGGTACTCCTTCCACTGTCATGCTTAACTACTCTGCCTTTACAGAACCATACATCCACAGTGAGACCTTCCTGCTTCTCCTTCCGAAAGCACTGACAAGGAGTCAGCGCTTTCTAATTCAGAAATCCTTACTGATCTTCCAATCTATTTTCAGGACAATCATAGTGCACCTCTCGTCAAGATCTTCAGAGAACATCAGAGTTGTTCCGAGATGACCCCCAGAGTGTAATGTTACCCAGCACGACATCCAACTGCTCCCCGACACCCGGCCGATTCGTCAACCCTTCTACCGAATCAGCCCTAGCAAGAAGGAAGTCATGCGTGCTGAGGTGCAGTACCTCTTGGATCATGGACTGGCTACACCTTGTGAGTCCCCCTGGGCCTCACCCTGTATCTTGGTGCCAAAACCCCAAGGTAAGGTGAGACTGCACTGACTATCGTAAGTTAAATAATGTGACTGTCAAGGATGCATTCCCCTTGCCAAGGATAGATGACATTCTTGTCGCCATTGGTAATGCCCAGTACTTGTCCCAAGTGGACTTGCACAAGGGGTATTACCAAGTGTGCTTAACGGAGCGAGCCAAAGAAATATCTGCCTTTATCACTCCTTTTGGTCTTTTCAGATATGAAACGCCTTCCTTTCGGACTATGTAATGCCCCGGCCACCTTTCAGAGAGCAGTCAACCGTGTCATCCAGGGCTTGGATAACACGTACGCCTATTTGGATGATATCGTCGTAGCATCCAACACCTGGAGTGAACATCTGCTCCAGCTGCGATGACTGTTCGCCAAGCTCCTGACAGCCGGCCTCACCATCAACCTTGGCAAGTACACCTTCGCGAAAGGTAAAGTGCGTTATCTGGGTCATGTAATTGGGAGTGGCAGCCTAGCTCCGTTAGACTCACACATTCAAGCCATCTAGCATTATCCACAGCCTACCACCAGGAAGCAGCTCCTGCGCTTCCTTGGTCTTGCCTCCTACTACCGTAGGTTTGTGAGAAATTTCAGTACAGACGCCACACCTTTAATCATATTAACCAAGTCCCAAGCAACTGTATAAGTGGACCATGCAGCAAACCGTTGCTTTCGAACAACTCAAATTCCTCCTCTGTTCTAATCTCATTCTCGGCTCGCCAGATATCACCAAGCCTTTCGTCCTTCATGTCGACGCCAGTGGTACCGGCATTGGTGGTGTCCTGATGCAGCAACGAGGCGAGGAGGTTCTACCTGTCAGCTACTACAGCTACAAATTGAAACCCCACCAGAGGAACTACAGCACTATTGAAAAGGAGCTACTATTCATCGTCCTGAATCTCCAACACTTCGCTCCATACCTACAAGGTGCCAGGTCTACCACCATCTTCTCAGACCACAACCCTCTCCGCTTCTTACATCAAGCCCAATTCACTAACCAGCGTCTTCTACGATGGGCTTTATATCTACAAGATTTCAACCTGGAGATCCGCTATATCAAGGTTTCTGACAACATCATAGCCGATGCCCTCTCCAGAGTTTATGAAGTAGAAGCAACTCCACCTATTACTCCACCACATAACGACGTACTTCTTCCAGAACTGCAGGCTTCGGGGAGAGTTGTGACGATAATCTCTTTCAAGAGAGATTGAGCCTGCTCTTCCCTTCAAAGTACGTAACAACAACAGATAATATAGAAGATATATCCAGCAAGTATCTCCAAAACGTTTTGCCCAGAGAGCAAACGTATCCAGCACACCGGCACACCTGCTACCGCCCCGCGACCGTTAAACCGGCAAACTGCTTGTCATTGCCTGCCTGTCGCTGATTGGCTGGTGTCCTGTCGCACCTGCCCTCCACCTCCGCCACAAGTTGATGTCTGGGCTGCAGTGGCCCAGAGTCGTCAGAATATCCCAGTGCTTCTTGCAGTTGACATCTCTCATTGGTAGACTAAGCCTTGGCTTTCGTGTACTAAGGGATGGTGGCAGCTCGAAGCCAATATTCCGGCTCCATTATTATTTATTTTGCTATTACTCACTTGTCTTAATGTAACTTTTCATTTGCCAGTGATTATTCTTATTATTTTGTTTGTTGACTTGCCTTGTATATTTTATGCTTAATTTTATTCATGTCTTGTTTTTCTAACGTAATTAAAATTTCATTGTTAATTTACTTGTGTTTTGTGTGTCTTCCCATTACCTTACCACAGATGAAAGTTCCAGCTTTTTCTCTTTTTTTTTCTTTAATGTGACGAGGCCCTGCCCCTAGCTTTTGAAACAGCCGAACACCAACGCTTTACCATCACACAGCAAATAAATTGGTGTGAATTAGGCTAACCTATGTGGTACACTGCCGGTAGCCACAATTAATAAATGTGGTTAGTTTAAACTACTTCACATGGTGATTAGTTATGACTATTACTATATCCGGTTCGAAGGACCATAATGTTGGATTTCTGGTGCTTGACTCATATATTCAATTATTTGCTTATTGTATTTAATAAATCGAAGGACACACCCACTTTTGAGAAAAGAGGGAAAACGAATAAAAGTGATCATTAGAATGACACTAGAGAACCAGTGTCTATGGATACTAATTAAATGAATAATCACTTGAAAATAATGAATAGACTGTATTATTAATTAATTAAGTCAAAGCCTCATATATCAACATTGGGGGGGGGATAATTCTACAAGTTCACATATATCTAGGAACCAGTGTGGTTCATCACTATTTCATTGTTGAGTTAGTAACATAGTAAATCTAAACTACAATAGATTCAAAGATATGATAACTCAAATTATGAATATTAAAGATTATGATTATGAGCAACATTCAGAGCAAAACACATTAACTACCAAATCATCATTTCTGGCAATAATTTATTCAATGTAAAGATCCTATATGAATTATATGGAAATTAGTAATAATATTAGATAAATTTGTACGAAATGAATGTCTTAGTTGTAAGACGATTTCTGTAACGCCATTTCGTCATTTGTCCTCGTGGTCACAGCATCCCATTAAAGAAAGAACCCGAGGTGAATATCATGAATGATGAGAAACAATT
>NC_091156.1:47287407-47343498 GCF_040958095.1 Procambarus clarkii
TAGGCTTTATTACCTTTTATTAAGAGGCAGTTCGTATTCTAACCGGCTCGCCCCTATCTACTGACATTAATGGCCTTAAATGATAGATAAATGGGTTTCGCCAGAACACTTAACTTGTATTTGTTGACAGCGTGTTGATGATGGTATACCTTTGGTTTCCATAACACTTCGTCCAAGAAAAATTAACAGGAGCCGAATTTGCTCCCGTGCCTCTGGTCTAAGTACAATAACAATGGCTGACCACTCCCTCCACACTGACGCTACTGGCCTACATTGTCCAGATGACAGTAAGTGATAGAAGGGTCACATTTACTCTATTTTAATTCAATATTATTTGCCTGCATGTATTATTAAATGGTGTCGGATTTTCCGACATGCAGACTGATTAAGTACACTACTTTTAATAAAATAAACTTATAATGTAATTAAATATATAATTAACAAAATTTAAAATAATTATTCATATAAAATTAAATAAATATTGCTCTCATAAGTAAATTCCCACAGTCCTTCTTGGTGTCCACGGGAAGATGTGGGTCTGACTAAAGGTGCCCATGGGAAGAGGTGGCTGACTAAAGGTGTCCACGGGAAGAGGTGGGTCTGACTATAGGTGTCATGGGAAGAGGTGGGTCTGACTAAAGGTGCCCATGGGAAGAGGTGGGTCTGACTAAAGGTGTCCATAGGAAGAGGTGGGTCTGACTAAAGGTGTCCATAGGAAGAGGTGGGTCTGACTAAAGGTGTCCATGGAAGAGGTGGGTCTGACTAAAGGTGTCCACGGGAAGAGGTGGGTCTGACTAAAGGTGCCCATGGGAAGAGGTGGGTCTGACTAAAGGTGCCCATGGGAAGAGGTGGGTCTGACTAAAGGTGTCCATAGGAAGAGGTGGGTCTGACTAAACGTGCCCATGGGAAGAGGTGGGTCTGACTAAAGGTGTCCATAGGAAGAGGTGGGTCTGACTAAAGGTGTCCATGGGAAGAGGTGGGTCTGACTAAAGGTGCCATGGGAAGAGGTGGGTCTGACTAAAGGTGTCCATGGGAAGAGGTGGGTCTGACTAAAGGTTCTGATACTCTAGCTTGCTAGAGTTAGTTGCAATTATTAATCTTATAAAAATACAACATGTCTTTAGGGTTCCAAACTACTCCATACATACTGCTCTGTTTAGCAATTCCTCCATCACATATTTAAGGCTCAGACACAACCAGATTAACCACTTGTGGTTACTGACCATCTTAACTCAAGGCTGCCTCCCATCTGCCCACCTCCCAACTTTCCCAACCTGCCTGTCAGCTAGCCTGCCATCCTGTCGGCCTACCTACCAGCCTGTCTGCCAGCTTACCTACTGTTCTGCCTACCATCCTCCCATCCTGCCTGTCTGCCGTTCTGGCAGCCTACCTACATGCCTGCCTGCCATCCTGTTTGCCGTTCTCCCATCCTGCCTGTCGTCCTGCCAGCCTGTCTGCCATCCTGCTAAATAGCCTGATATTGGGACAGACATTAAGCAGGTTAGCCTAATTTCCGTCCTGCCATCCTGGCTGCCATTCAGCCTGCCAGCCTGCTAACTTGTCTGCCGTCCTGCCTGCCATCTTACCATTCTGCCAGCTTCCCTGACCTTATGTCAGCCTGCCTGAGGGGAAATCTGGCTTTAGTTTAATACTGATCAAGTGTATAATTCTATAAATGCAAATAATAATAATTCTAAGATAGCTCGAAGGACAGAATGCGTTGATAAATGAGAGAACCAGTGACTTATTGATCTCTATGATTATATGTAATAAATTCTAATATTCTATTCTGCAGTGACTAAATTCTATACAATCTAGAACCAGCTTTCAATGACACATCTTGGGGGGTATTCTATGAGTATAATCTCCTTGCAACATATATTATGATAATAATAATGACAATATGTACACAGATAGATAATGATATAACTTGTAATGCAAAAATACTACTGTACGATAAAGATTAATAAGTAATCAATGCAATATAGTATGTATTGACTCTCAATAATTAAAAGGTACTATCTACAATGAAAACTGATTAAATCTCAGCTGTGACAGAGGGACGTAGGTGGAGTCCAATCTCTACAACAGTCTGGAAACAGCTTGAGATAGTGATCCTTGGAACACGTGAGTACATGACAGTCACACGGTTTCTCAGTAGTTTTGCCCCAGGCTGCAATAATTAAATTCCATAATTTCCCTCCAAATTAGTATTCACAGACATATATGCAATATCTAAATATTTGGAGGGGTAGAAGCAGCACTTACATGGGTTTATTTTATCGCCTGCAGCGTCACGACATTGCATCCATATTAATTATTATTAGAGCTTAAAATAATAATACAAAAGGTAAAAATGTCTGCCGAACTGGTGTCCATGATTCTGGTAAGCTGCGTCCTCAATCTGAAGCCGATGATGTACGGATGCTTGCTAGATTGTGGGGTTTGTAAGGACCGCTTCGGAACACCGTACTGCCAGTTGATAAAAATGGCAAGTTCCCTTCCCTCTCGGGACGCGCATGCACGATAGCTCCCAGTGGGGGCCCCGAGAATAAGTTATATTTAATTATATGAAGTTTAATAGGGAAGGAAGTGTTTATGACGAAAATTTACGTCATATATAAATGCATTATGTGGTAATATATTTTCTCGTAGTGCTACTCTGTTAATGTAGACTGCACAAATAAAACGACAATCCTTTGGAGGTGGAAATAATTTTAGATTATAATATTATTTACTGGCACAGCTATCAAGCTTGGTAAAGGAATTCCAGTAAACTGTTGTATACTAAATAAAGTAAACCTATTACTAAATAATTATCCTTGATAAAGGTAAGTAAATGGTTGGACTTCTATTACATCTATAGATATGTGGAAATTTATTCTCCGTGGGTGGCTGATGCAACACTGCCACAATTCTAGGAGAAATTACATGATGTTCCACATCCTAATGTAATGAATTCTGTGATACTAAACTACGGATTGGTAGTGTTAATTAATTATTACGTTTAGTACAGGAAATACATCCCATTGTACTTAGGATTAGTAAATGAGTGTGAAGTGTGTGAATACAGGAATTACGTCCTATTGTATTAGGGATGATGTTGGAAATTTCCAACAGTTATTCTCATCCCTAATACATCAGGATGTATTTCCTGTATTAGGCTTTATACACATCTATTATTCATTTAATAATCCTTAATACAACAGGATGTATTTCCTGTATTAAGAGTAATAATTGACTAACACTACTAATACGTAGTTTAGTATTGTAGAATTTACTGTATTAGGTTGTGGAACATCATATCCACATATATCTGCGTATTAATGCTAGAATTCTTACGAAATAAAGCACCAATATTGCGTCAGATAATGTCTAGTTAAACACATTTATTACCAATGTGCTAGATAATTGAATGTGGTTCTCTAAAATCATCAGTATTCCGTGTGATAATTGTTTACGGATAACATAACTCCCAAATAATTCTAAATCGAGAGTTTTTAGTTACAATTGTTATCAAATAATAGTTTTTCTGTCACGCGTGAATGCCATGGAGAAAACTAAAATCTTCTCCATTTCTCGTTTACCACCATAAGACGAGAAAGCAATAATATTTAAATCCCTAGAATCACAACCCAGTCCTTATTAAAGTATTTCAGCCACAATTGCGCGAAATAGTATTATTCGTGATAAATAATTTCTGTGGTGAATGCGGGACGCGGGTTGAAAGAGAAGGAGACGCCATTGTGTGTGGGTGGCGAGCTCGTGTTGCGGAGTGGAGCAACGAGAGCATACGTACTTGGACAGGAAAGTCGTGGCGTCAGAGTCTGAGACACGTGACGTTGGGATTATCAGCAAGAATTACACTGATACTCAACTTAGAACGAATAATTATTCTTCTACGTGATCTACAGTGCTCGGTCAAATAATAACGCGCCAATATTCAAGCCAAACTCTCAACAACGTGTACAACATTGTGGAAGTTGAGACTGAGACGCGATACCGGCAGACTTCAGCATACTCTGACACCCGTCGATAAGTATATATTTCTTTCTTGATGCATCATTAGAGATTGTATATTTCGTGGGCAGTCTGTCGTTACATCGAAAGACGACTAAAAAATCCAATGTTAGTACCGCACTAATTTTTATTTTCTATTTCATAAATATTGAGATTTAAGTAGCCTAGTTCAATGCTACGTAATATCTTTTAAATTACAGCTCGTATGTGAGGAGTCAACAAGCCGTTAACTACATTCGTGTTATTCACCTCTACGGGCTACTATGTGGAGATCCTGAGATCACGAGGACCAGGCACGAACGATGTCATAGAAATCGTCTTAAAGCTAACACTTTTTGTACACATTTAATTACTCCAATTTATTCTACATGTCCATGATATTATCATATTAATGCTTGTCATGTGAACTGGAGATAAAATGTGTTTATTTAGATGATTGCTCTCTAATTCTAATAATCATTAATATTTTCTATTTGTATTTACCTATTGATTCTATATTATTTTGGTCACAATATTCTTTATTCAACAATGAACTGGTGCACGAGCCACACTAGTTCCTAGACGTATATGAAGTTCTAGCAATACCCCCCCAATGTAGATGTTTGAGGCTCTGACTTTAGTTAATTAACCATACAGTCCATTATTTATTTAAGTGATTATTCTTTCTAGTATTTATCCATAGACACTGGTTATTCCTTGTGTTTCTAATGATCACTTTTTATTAGTTTCCCTCTTTTCTCAAAAGTGGGTGGTCCTTCGTTATTAATTTGATTAATTAAGTAATTGAGTCAAGCCCCAGATATCCCACACCTCTGTCTGCCTTTCTGTCTCCCGGCCTATTATCTTGCCTTCCTGCCAGCCTGACTGCCTGCTTGCCTATTTCTTGAATGTCGGGCTAGTTTACTGACTAACTTGCGTGACGGCGACTGCTGGTGTGGGTGGAGTTGAACAATTTATTTAGATACTTCGTAATACAGGTGTTCACTTCTTTGTTTATCCATAGTTTACTGGGGCTTGCACCATATTCTCCAATTCTTTGTGCGCTGGGTGCAGTTTCTGCAGTGGGTGAGAGGTATTATAGTTTTGTGAGTTGGTGGTGGTGTCGTTGATCCTTCTCTACAGACAACCAACCCACAACTCAGTAATACCTCACTTAGGAGATCACCCTTGGCGCTTCTGGCTCTTGGAGAGGGGTTTTAACGTCACACGTTTAGGGATGACCCAATCCGTTACAATTGTAACACCTCACCTGGGAGAAATCTCTCCTATACGAACCAGAGTGGCTCAGACTTTGTCCACTCGCATGAAAGTTCCTCGAGCCAGGCACACTACCTGCACTCTGTGGGGCTTTACTGGACTCTTGATTTCCTGGATAACGAATAGTTTCTCGTTCAGCTCCTCCATCTTCACTTTCAGACGAAGTGCGCGACCTACTCTTCTGAGTTTTAGGGTACTTACTTTTATCTGCCCATTTATCAAAATTCTTCTCATCCCAGACTCCTCTGGGTCTTTCATAATTTCTTCCTCCCCAGACTCTACTGGGTCTGTTATTGCTGCATCTCGCCTCGTACTCACTCTGTTCTCCCTCAAGCTCTTATATGCTTCAGTAATCATATCCGCCCTATCTGCGGCATCTTTCACCTCCTTTATCCCTGCTTCTTGGATCTTGAGCTTTGTTTCGGGATGCATCATCTCCAAGAACTTCTCCATGACCATCAGTTGCTTAAGGTCAGCGTAAGATCCAACTCCAGCAGCCTCAATCCACTTCTGGAATCGTCTTTCCAGATCCCTTGCTGTCTCAGCAAACGTACACGCTGCAACTTTGATCATCTCTCTGAAGCGCTTCCTATAAGCTTCTGGGGTTAACTGAAACGAGCGCAATATGCTGCTCTTTACTGTGGCGTAATCCTGGCACTCTTCCAGTGACAATTGGGTGTATGCCTCCCTGGCTGCACCGGTCAATCTTAACTGGACCAGCTGGGCCCATTCCTCCTGTGGCCACTCCTTGATGCTGGCTACTTTTTCAAAATGCTCGAAGAAGCTCTCTGCCTCTTCGGGCACAAACAAGGGAATGTCCTTCTCCCTAACCCTAACATCTGGTGAGTGTGATACCTGGGTGGTGCTCTCTGGCAACCCATGTTCGATCCTTTGCTCAGCCAAGGTTCTATTCGCTTCTATCTGCATTTGTTTTGTTCTCTCTTTTTCTTTTTCGACCTGGGCTTTTTCTTTTTCTATTTCCAGTCTGGTTTTCTCTATTTCTTTCTCGGCTTCATTTTTCATCTGGAGTTCTAATTTCATCTTTTCCAGTTGGAACTGTCTCTCCTCACGCTGCACCTGGAGCTCTAACTGAATCTCTCCAAGCTCTTAATTCGGCTACTCTTGCTACTGCGGCTACTCTTGCTGCTCCTACTCGATCCCTGGGATGTCACTTCATCCTGCCCATCATCCTCCTTTCCACTTTCAGCTCCTTTCTGGGCTCCTTGTTCTGCCGCTTCATTTTTGGCTCTTAACTGCCTCAGGATCTCATCCTTCATCCCAGCTACTTTAGATGCTTTCAACCTAATGCCACATTTTTCTGCTATTTGTTTCAATTGATCCCTCGTGCAACCTTCCAAGTCCTCAGGCTTGCCTGACTCCACAAACGCTTGCACCTTATCCATCTTTGTCCTGTGAGTCTTCCCAAGAGAGAGAATATACACCTGTGATCACACAGTTTATCTATTTCAAGAAGGGGTGTACAAATCCACTCTTGGACAGGGTGTGGGTGTGTCAGTTCACTCTCCCAGACAGGCCCCCAATTTATTATAATCTTGTGGGTTGGTGGTGGTGTCGTTGATCCTTCTCTACGGACAACCCAACCCACAACTCGGTAGAGTGCTTATATCTCACTAGGAGATCACCCTTGGCGCTTCTGGCTCTTGGAGAGGGGTTTAACGTCACACGTTTAGGGGATGCGGCTCCAACACTTAGCCTCGTTGTCACGTGCACACACCCACTCGAGCTGCTGTGACTCCCCACTCTCTCCTTAGGTGATATGATCTCCTCAATCCCCTTTTAACTTATTAGTATTACCTTCTACCCTGTCCACAGCAGTGGTTCTTGGTTCTTTCTCTCTCTCTCTCTTCTTCTGTACTATTTCATGGGAAGCCTCACTAGGACAAGGGCAAACACCAGCAAATCGGGATACATTTACTGGACAAAGCACATACACGATACATACACACATATAATAATAATGAATCCTATACTCTATAATATTACAATCAGGTTGCACTCCAACACCATCAGAACTCTATCATCAGCTTATCAAGTGGTATCCTATCTCCTGGTTCACCACCTGATACTATCAACCTTCTCAAGTTGATCAAGTCTACATACACTTTTGTACCATCAGCAAGAGAATATATATATGTATCTATAAATGTGTACAAAGAAAATCAGCATTTGAATGCAATAACATATATCAGTATAAATGTTCATTGAGTACACAACAATGATCAATCGATCACTCTGTCAGTCCTAGAACGCATACATCTGTAGGTAATCCAGCCTGCATCTGTAACTCTAAACTTCAGTATAAAACACTCCTTGATGTGAGAATGCAGACAACCACTCACCTCTCACTGCGTCTAGCACACTAATGACAACCAAACACTATCAACGCCCTACAAGTGATCCACCAGAACTTCCCTTCCACCTCTGGAAGTTCACTACCCTGATATCTTTAGGTTCTTCCGGGCTTCACTACCAGGATCCTCTGCAGCTCCTCCAGGCTGCTACCATGAAGTTTCTTTGAGCAACTACGGTGCTTCACCCTTCTGCTAGGGTCCTCCACAGCTCTCCTGGCTGCTACACCATGAAGTTTCCTCGAGCAATTATGGTGCTTCACCACCTCTACAGAAGCACGCGACACTCCTCTTCACTGCTTCTCCTCACAGCTCGAGGTCCTCTGCTTCCCTACCTTGGAGTCTCATCAATAACTTCATCTGGGCTGGCTTCGAAGTTTCTCAACAAACTTCTCCCACAAAGACAAACCTGCAACCCATCGACACTCCAATAAAAATGTTTTCCCCTTTAACACATAAACAAAAATAATCACACAATATGTTTGCCTCAAACCTCTATCTGTCCTCTACATACAGTGAGAGTGGACTCCCCCGTTTGGGCGGGTCCATACTCCACCTCGCTTGGCGGGTGAGTCACACTGGGAGGGTCCTTCGCCGTCAGGAGCCGGGCTCCCTCAGTTGCCTGCCATTACTCAGAGGAGGCGGATGTCACTCCGTGTTCCTCCCTCTCCACTCTCTTATTTCAGGGCCTTCTGCCTTATTAAACATGTCTAACTTATCAATAAACATTGCTACTGTCGCTGGGCACACGACCAACTACAAGCAATCACTATGAACTGGCGTATATCGTGCTTACCACAGATTATCTGGTCGAGGGCGCTCCTCCCTCTGATGAAGCTTGGTCAGGGCACTTCCACGGCCCACAATAATGCCTCTGGGCGGTTTAATACTCTCCTCGTCGACCAGGACTTGAGACCACAACGTTCCAGCTCGATTCCACACCTGGTACATCTGCACACTTCTCTTCTCTTCGAGTTATATCACTAGGGGTTCCCTTCTGACGGGAGCTCGAACGGAGTGCGGCTTTCCCCTGCGATGTCTGGCACTCAAGTGAGGTCAAAGCCCTCCAGAAGCGAGCCTCACGCCTCCAGCAAAATATCCGCATCTCCTAGCCAGTCATTTATCTGTTTTCTTCTTCATTGCCCATAATCTCAAATTGTTATATATATCCAAGCAACTATTTTACATATGTGTTATCACCTCAATATTTGCTAGACCTTCTAATCAGGTCAGGCTTGATGAATAACTCTCAAGGAGGGAGACGCGTTTCTCCTGCAGGCTGAGATCATAACAGAGGTTTACGTGTGTATGAGTTCATCACACTTGTCTTGTATCAGTAGCGTCACTCACTGACGCCATCACACACACACACACACCTGATTGTTGGTGTCGTGTACACGTCATTAGTAAAGGTGGCGTCTCTGGTCTTGACGTATACGTCGAGGAGAGGGAATGCACAGTCGATACGAAGTTCATGTGTGAACTGAAGTACTGAGGACTCGGTAAAAATTGAAAGACTCATGGATCACAAACGCATGGAATGTAAAATGGGACAAATGGAAAAATTTTACATTGCTCATGTGTATCATGTAAATGGAAATTTGAAACCAAAATGCTCCGTAATCCCAAATATCAAAGTTAATGAGTTTTTTCAGGGTGGTTAATCCAATACTATAATACATAGTTTGAAAGTGAAGAGGTTACAGGCATTATGTGTTGAAGACTATACATTCTCATATATAATGTACGAGAATCGGAGACCTACAAGTGAGTTTATTGCTTAACGTTAATTATCATTTCATCAGGGAATTTCCGTCAGCACAATGGGATCTGAATTTTAGATTATTAAGGTCTGCCCTAATTGCACAATAAAGTTATGTAGACATACAAGTGTGAACAGATCACTACCAGTGTTTGGTTGATGTTATACTATGTAGCCAGCATTTGAGTAAGAATATATAATTATGTTGACCAAATCACACACTAGAAATTGAAGGGACGACGACGTTTCGGTCCGGCCTGGACCATTTTCAAGTACATTCACTTCCTTTCCTACCATCATCCTCTTCAGAAAAATATTCTTGTTTCTCTTCCTCCGCGCTCTACGCATCAGCGACCCTCAGGTTCTTGATTCTGAAATTTCCTTTATCTACAAATCATTCTCTCGCTCTGGTTACCCGTTTATTTTATCAACTGTGTCTATTCCCAAGCTAAACGAAATTTCTTTCATCCTAAACCTACTTCCGACACAATTAGCACTGCTCTGCCTTCCCTTCATTTCTGAACTCAAAACTCCTACTAATACCTTTCGTCCTCTTGACATAAAGCTCGTCTTTCGACAAAATAACACTCTTCGTAGCAATCTAGTTCACACTGCTCCTCCTGCTTCTAATGCTGCTGGTGTCTACTCTATTCGCTGTTTGTTTTGTCCTCTCCAATACTTTAGTGAAACTGGCCGAACACTAAATGACAGACAAAAGGAACACAAAAGAAGAGTTAAGTCCGCAGACACAAACAATGCTCTCTTCTGTCATGTTAGAGATCCTAATCATCCTATTTATTGGTCTTCCTCTAAAATAATCTTTCCTACCTCTACACAGACGCCGTCTTGTCGAACCGGCTCTGATACACAACCTAGTCCTGGCTTTGTTGCTGTTGACTCTTCCCTTTCACAGTATGTACTCAAATGGTCTACATTTTCTAACAAAACGTGACCTAACATAATCCTACCCTTCCTTTTATCTTTGTTTTTCTTTCTCTTACGATCCCTTTCTTATTCCTATTATTACACCCTTTATTACACCTTACCTTCCGTACCTTTTGCCTTGCTCTTATCTTCCTCTAAGATTTCCATCTCCTCATTTCTCTCTTGCCTACTTAATGCCCTTGCCTCCCACGTCTCATCCCAATCGACTTGATAATGGTCCAGGACGGACCGAAATGTCGTCGTCGCTTAAATTTCTAGTGAGTGGTTTGGTCAACATTTTTTCAGCCACGTTATTATGACTCATCATCTGAATATATAATTATACATGAATAAATGGATCCAGATAATATGTGCATAGAGATAGAGAAGTTATTCTCACCTGACAATCACTGTAACGTCAGATTACAGGCCGAAGGCACAACTTGAGGATTCCTGCGGTCCCTTTCTGCCTCTTTAACTCAAACTTCAAGACATAGTCAGTAATGATTATAAATTGTCAGGTGAAGGGCATTGTAGTTGCATAAGTATATCAAGTTAATATTAGGGAGAGAAGTAAAGTGTTCAGTCAATCCCTCTTATACCGACCCAATAACAGGGATTTAAGTATCCATATGATGCAGACGAAGGGCTGCTCGCTGCTCCAGCCCATTCTCCCATACGTTTCTAACGTACTAAACTGATGAACTAAATTACCTGAAATTACCCTACACGAGGACCCACTAACAGAAAACAGAGTACGAACATTTTGCGAGCCGCTACGATTTATAGTGCTTCAGTTTTTGGCGTAAGTAACTCTATGACAAATTCCGATATAATTTTGGAGCAGCAAGCAACCCATTCCTTAACATTTTCTATGTTTACACATTTACCAGTGGTCATACTTATTAATAATTATCTTGATAACATAATTCTTTATAGTTTGATGATAAATTTAATGTGCTCATAATTGTGATTATTGTGCAGCATTGAATTGTGTCAAATGTGAAAAGATTAAACTGTTTTAAATTTTAAATAATACAAATCGTGTTTGTCGTGATTCAATTGTTCACTTTATTTTATTAATTAGGCTATCATTCGGGTGTTAAAATATCCAAATTCAAGATATTGTATTGTGTTGATATTATTTAATGGTAAAGCTTACTCTACCTGTTATTTCTCCCTACCATGTGGAAAAATCTTTCCCTCATTAGAAACTTATAGAAAGAGTTTACAAGATTTTTGTCACTTATGCAGTTTCTCAAATTTTTATTGACAATAAATTTTTTGTTACTTTATATACAACAGTGGAAATATTTTTATCTTAAATTGTAACCCACTTATTGAATACTTGACCTTAAAACAATTATTTAACTTAAAGGTAAAAAGGGTAAATAATTGTTGGAGTAGTTGCCCAGTAGTACATGTTCTACATCTACTACATCAATAGACAAACTGACTTTTAACTCTGGGAGGCAGTAAAGTTGCTAGCTTTCTCACTCCGTGTAGCCAAGTATACTTTAACAGACACGTGTAGCTAAAATAACAGGTAACATAGCATGCATTATATATACCTAATAACAATGAAACATCTCCAGGTATGTAGTATATTACCAGCCACGAAAAACCCGTTACAAAGTATAATATTTCTGAAATCAGTGGTATACATCCGTCCCTTTAAACCACAGCTGGAAATATAGCAGAATTGCACCTTCAGCTGGTGTATGAAATTTCATGACAACTCTCTGTCGATCATTAAATTTAAGCTATATGGACATAGGGCACCTCTGTTTAATTACTTTATAACTCTTAAGGTATGGTAACTATGCTTACAAACTGCTTATGATCTATTACACTAATCTCTGTGAATCACAAGAAAAACTACAACCTAATGCATGAAGCATATCAAGACATTAGCCTAGTTTCTTGATACGTTATTACATAGACATATAACAGGATTTGTATGTTATTCCAAATTAGGTACTAACATTTCATAATGCTGCCATCACAAATAAGAATTAACTAATACATTCAATTCCCCATGTAAACTTAACACATTACATGCCTGCAGGTCAATTTGCATATGCTGACTGTTTACTTAATCATAAACTTTCATTTGCATATTTAACATGCCACATGTGCTTTTGTTCTCATCTGGTGTGTAATTTCACCTACGTTAATGAGCCTTTGTTATTTTAAATTATGAAGAACAGCCTTGTTCATAACATGATAACACATACCTTGACGAGTTGGATAAGTTGAGGACAGAGTAGATGGAAACAGGTAGGCAGTTGTCCGGTCAGCAGGTGATGGATCAGCAGGTGATGGGTCAGCAGATGATGGATCAGCAGATGATGGGTCAGCAGGTGATAGGTCAGCAGATGATGGATCAGCAGGTGATGAGTCATCAGATGCTGAATCTATTAGTATTTGGTCAACTCGTATTTGGTCAACTCGTACTGAAGTAGTTGATGCTGTATCAGCAGGTGTCATGTTAGCAGGCAGAGTGTCAGTAGATAACTTTTCAACCGGCAGGATATCAGCAAGCACCGTGCCAACAGGCAGAGTGTTAGTAGGAACCATGTCAACAGTCACCATGCCATCAGGTACTGTGCCATCAGGCACCATATTAACAAGCTCGGTGTCAGCAGGGGCCTGGAGAGCCAGAGTGTCAGCAGGGACCGGGAGAGGCAGGGTGTCAGCATGGGCCGGGAGAGGCAGGGTGTCAGCAGGGGCCGGGAGAGGCAGGGTGTCAGCAGAGGCCTGGAGAGGCAGGGTGTCAGCAGGGGCCTGGAGAGCCAGAGAGTCAGCAGGGGCCGGGAGAGCCAGGGTGTGGACATGAGACACCGTAGCAGCCATCACAATAAACAGCCGCAACACAGCAGAAGTCGTCACCAAACTCTGCCTCTTCCTCGCCCTGTTAATCCTGACTTTCTTGTTGTGTTGTTTCCTGTGGCCATTGTGGTGGTGTTGACTCATCTTTGGCTCTGGCCACAACTGCTGCTGCTGCTGTAGAGTACTTATAGATGTGCAGCTTCTTCCTGTGATGCTGCTGCTGTTCTCAGGCACTGCTCTGTCGCTTGGTCTTGCTACAGCTGCTGTACTCATCAGATACTGCTGTTGCTCTTAACAATGTTTTCACTGTAAAAGAAAAAGAGATAAAATATTGCAATTAAAATCAAATTTGTATATCAATTGAAAATGCATAACGCATTAAAATGCAATAAGTTATGCATTTTATTAAAGTCTTTATTTCTGGGATAATTTGAACATTTCTTTGAATCAAGTTCCTCTTTGTACCATGACCATCCATAAATAGTACAGTTTTGCATCATGATCATCCCAGCCTGTCTGGCGAGTACATCTTTGTGCCGTGACCATCCAAACCTGCCTGGCGAGTACATCCTTGCATCGTGGCCATCCAAACCTGCCTAGAGAGTACATCCTTGGATCATGACGATCCAAACCTGCCTAGCGAGTACACCTTGGATCATGGCCATCCAAACCTGCCTGGCGACTATGTTGTATCCAGATTTTTTTTTTAATTAGTTAGTCTCTCTTCCATATTGGTCTCCGAATGCATGATAAAACTGATGAGCTAGCCAAAGCGTTTGCTCATAAAGAAGGAATTGATTACCATCTTGGACTGCCTTTGAGCAGCCTGAGGGCAGTAATATTCCGGGAACATAAAAAAAATCTTTTAGACTTGAGGCAAAGTGAAATTCACATCAGTTGCTCCATCTATCATTATTCTATTATGCAGGAAGAACCGCACGTCTATGGGTCATCCAATAAGGTAAGAAGACTTCTCGATGTTACCACTGATAGGCTTAGCTCGGCTACAAGTACCTCTGGGAGTTTGAAACATCTACAGATGTAGATTTAACTAAATGTAAACTCTGTCAGCGGAACTACTCGCAATACTTTTCGTCATTATATAATGGAATGTGAAAAAATCGCGGAGTTCAGAGATAACACCTTCAACGGAGTCCAAGAAATGTCTAAGTACTTCATTCATAATGATGTACTGCCGGGAATCTTAGCGAAATATCCAAAATTTGTTTACTGTAGGGAAAGCATGCCCATGACTGTAAAACTGCCGCCCAGTTGGGTGGGTGTGGAGCAAGACTAGTAACTGTGTTACTCACCACAGATGTAGAGTGCCTTGTATAGTGACCGTTGTGAGCCTCTTGTTGAATCATTTGTGACATAAAACAGAGTATCGATACGTATATGTATTTATGTAAATGTCTGTATATGTATGCACATGTGTATAAAACATTAACAATTGTTTAACTAGCTTCAACAAATTGCCACTTGTTTAGTTAACGAACTATGGGGTTCAGTTCCTGAATCTTTTATTTATTTATTTATGTATTTATTTATTTATTTATATATATACAAGAAAGTACATTGCGGGTTAACAGAGAACATAGAGTTTAAGTTGAAATTACATTCTTGTAAAGTCACTAGCATGCATAGCGTTTCGGGCAAGTCCTTAAACTAACCTTAGAGCAATAGATCCTTAAACTAACAGATAATTTTTAGAGAACTAACAGTAAAATTGACAAATAATGTTTAAAGGTACTTTACAGCTTTACTTTACAAGTACAGATGATTTTAAGTAGAATAATAACAGTAAAATTGAGAGAAAGAAAGTTACAGGTACATTGCAAGAATTTTTGACACAAAGCAGATTAGAATAATACACAATAATAACAATACACAATAATGAACAAGGATTATTAGGTACAAATAGGAAAACATCTCAGGGTTATACATTGGTTCACTGAAGCACAATATGAGGATCATTACAAGAAATAATGCAGTAGAATATGTACTCAATACAACAACCCTGATATCAGATGATCTAAGATCACAATGGTAAAAAATATGTCTTAGGTACAAAGAATGGGGGATTGGGTAGCACTAGAAACAGAGCGACGATAAAGCTCTAGGTAGAAGACTATGAAGATGAAATTAGGTACTTTTTGGTTTTATTTTTAAATAAGGCAAAAGTTGGACAGCTTTTCAATTCATTAGGGAGTGAGTTCCATAGTCTAGGTCCCTATATTTGCATAGAGTGTTTACACAGATTTAGTTTGACTCTGGGGATATCAAAGATATATTTATGTCTGGTGTGGTGATTATGTGTTCTATTACATCTGTCCAGGAAGAGTTTCAGAACAGGGTTTGCACTTAAAAAAAGGGTTTTATAAATGTAATTGACACAAGAGAATGTATGGAGTGAATTTATGTTTAGCATGTTTAGGTATTTAAACAGGGGAACTGTGTGTTGTCTGAAAGCAGATTTGTTATTATCCTGAGAGCAGATTTCTGCTGGGTGGTGATGGGCTTGAGATAGTTTGCAGAGGTTGATCCCCAAGCACAGATACCATACGTAAGATAGGGATAGATAAGTGCATAATAGAGTGAGAGGAGAGCAGAGTAGGGTACATAATATCTAATCTTAGAGAATATACCAACAGTTTTAGAAACCTATTTAGTTATGTGTTGTATGTGGGTGCTGAAGATGAGTCTCTTGTCTAGGTATAGGCCAAGGAACTTTCCATCATTTTTATTGCTAATGTTTACATTATGTATCTGAACCCGAATTGCATTTGTTGATTTGCTTCCAAATAAGATGTAGTAGGTCTTTTCTATGTTTAGTGTGAGTTTCTTGGTTGACATACGTAAGTGGATTTTTTTTTTAATTCATTGTTTACAACATTATTTAATAAGAGTGGGTTCAGGGTCAGAGTAAATGAGAGTAGTATCATCAGCAAACAAAACAGGTTTAAGCATGTTAGAGACATTAGGCAGATCATTGATGTATATAAGAAACAGGAAGGGTCCTTGGATGCTGCCTTGTGGCACCCCTACGGTTAGTGGTAGAGTAGGAGAGGTTATATCATTGATGGCTACACATTGGTGTCTATCACTAAGATAGGATCGGATATAGTTCAGGGCAAGGCCACGGATTCCATAATGGTGGAGTTTAAGTATGAGGTAGTTATGGTAAACAGTATCAATAGCCTTTCTCAGGTCAATGAAGAGTCCAATCGGAAACTCACTTCTGTCAAAGGCTGAGTAGATCAAGTCAAGCAGATTAACAATTGCATCATTGGTACTCTATTGGGAGCGGAAGCCAAACTGACAGGGACTTGGTGTATTGAATTTTACGAGATAGGAGTAGAGCTGTTTGTAAATATTTTTTTCAAATATTTTGGATAATAAAGGTACATTTGATATGGGTCTGTAATTTTTTATGTCTACCGTGTTACCTCCTTTATGAACTGGCGTTACTCTTGTTTTTTTAAGGATGTCAGGGAAGGTATGATACTCTAGAGATATATTGAACAGCTAAGTTATGGGTGGTGCAAGGGCATGAGAGGCACTCTTGTATACCACCGATGGTATTTCACTAATGTTCCCAGCTTTGTTTTTAGTGAGTGAATAATGGACACAACATCTGTAGGACTGATCGGTGAGAAGAGAAGAGAGTTTGGATAGCTACCTGAAAGATTTGTGGTAACATGTGTCTGGGTCTGTGGGATTTTTTGGGCAAGGTTAGCACCAATCGATGAAAAAAAGCTATTAAATTAATTTGTTATTTCAGGGTCTGTTGCATATGTATAATATCCTTCAAGATTTTTATCTTGTTATGTGGATTTTGTTTAGCTCCTGGAATGTTAGAGATGGCTCTTTATGTGCTTTTCATGTTTCCTTTTGCTTCTTTGAATCTATTCTCATAATAGGAACGCTTTGCTCTTCTTATTATACTGGTAAGCACTGACGAGTACCTCTCCAAGATGTGCTAGACAGACTGAACGAATAATCCAACAAATGGCTGTTAAAGTTCAACCCGAGTAAATGCAAAGTAATGAAACTAGGTGGTGGAAACAGGAGGCCAGACACAGGATACAGAATAGGAGATGAAGTAGTTAATGAAAGGGATAGAGAGAAAGATCTAGGAGTTGATATCACACCAAACCTGTCTCCTGAAGCCCACATAAAAAGAATTACGTATGCGGCAAATGCGAGGCTGGCTAACATCATAACAGCCTTCAGGAACCTGTGTAAGGAATCATTCAGAATCTTGTATACCACATATGTAAGACCAAACCTGGAGTATGCGGCTCCAGCATGGAGCCCGTACCTTGTCAAGCACAAGACGAAGCTGGAAAAGGTTCAAAGCTATGCCACTAAACTAGTCCCAGAATTAAAAGGCATGAGTTACGAGGAAAGGCTGCGGGAAATGCACCTTACGACACTGGAAGACAGAAGAGTAAGGGGGGACATGATCACAACCTACAAAATCCTCAGGGGAATCGACCGGGTGGACAGGGATGAACTATTCAACGCTGGAGGGACTCTCTCTCTCTCTCTCTCTCTCTCTCTCTTCTCTTCTCTCTCTCTCTCTCTCTCTCTCTCTCATCTCTCCTCTCTCTCTCTCTCTCTCTCTCTCCTCTCTCTCTCTCTCTCTCTCTCTCTCTCCTCTCTCTCTCTCTCTCTCTCTCTCTCTCTCTCTCTCTCTCTCTCTCTCCTCTCTCTCTCTCTCTCTCTCTCTCTCTCCCTCTCTCTCTCTCTCTCTCTCTCTCTCTCTCTCTCTCTCTCTCTCTCTCTCTCTCTCTCTCTCCTCTCTCTCTCTCTCTCTCTCTCTCTCTCTCTCTCTCTCTCTCTCTCTCTCTCTCTCTCTCTCTCTCTCTCTCTCTCTCTCTCTCTCTCTCTCTCTCTCTCTCTCTCTCTCTCTCTCTCTTCTCTCTCTCTCTCTCTCTCTCTCTCTCTCTCTCTCTCTCTCTCTCTCTCTCTCTCTCTCTCTCTCTCTCTCTCTCCTCTCTCTCTCTCTCTCTCTCTCTCTCTCTCTCTCTCTCTCTCTCTCTCTCTCTCTCTCTCTCTCTCTCTCTCTCTCTCTCTCTCTCTCTCTCTCTCTCTCTCTCTCTCTCTCTCTCTCTCTCTCTCTCTCTCTCTCTCTCTCTCTCTCTCTCTCTCTCTCTCTCTCTCTCCTCTCTCTCTCTCTCTCCTCTCTCTCTCTCTCTCCTCTCTCTCTCTCTCTCTCTCTCTCTCTCTCTCTCTCTCTCTCTCTCTCTCTCTCTCTCTCTCTCTCTCTCTCTCTCTCTCTCTCTCTCTCTCTCTCTCTCTCTCTCCTCTCTCTCCTCTCTCTCTCTCTCTCTCTCTCTCTCTCTCTCTCTCTCTCTCTCTCTCTCTCTCTCTCTCTCCTCTCTCTCTCTCTCTCTCTCTCTCTCTCTCTCTCTCTCCTCTCTCTCTCTCTCTCTCTCTCTCTCTCTCTCTCTCTCTCTCCTCTCTCTCTCTCTCCTCTCTCTCTCTCTCTCTCTCTCTCTCTCTCTCTCTCTCTCTCTCTCTCTCTCTCTCTCTCCTCTCTCTCTCTCTCTCTCTCTCTCTCCCTCTCTCTCTCTCTCTCTCTCTCTCTCTCTCTCTCTCTCTCTCTCTCTCTCCTCTCTCTCTCTCTCTCTCTCTCTCTCTCTCTCTCTCTCTCTCTCTCTCTCTCTCTCTCTCTCTCTCTCTCTCTCTCTCTCTCTCTCTCTCTCTCTCTCTCTCTCTCTCTCTCTCTCTCTCTCTCTCTCTCTCTCTCTCTCTCCTCTCTCTCTCTCTCTCTCTCTCTCTCTCTCTCTCTCTCTCCTCTCTCTCTCTCTCTCTCTCTCTCTCTCTCTCTCTCTCTCTCTCTCTCTCTCTCTCTCTCTCTCTCTCTCTCTCTCTCCTCTCTCTCTCTCTCTCTCTCTCTCTCTCTCCTCTCTCTCTCTCTCTCTCTCTCTCTCTCTCTCTCTCTCTCTCTCTCTCTCTCTCTCTCTCTCTCTCTCTCTCTCTCTCTCTCTCTCTCTCTCTCTCTCTCTCTCTCTCTCTCTCTCTCCTCTCTCTCTCTCTCTCTCTCTCTCTCTCTCTCTCTCTCTCTCTCTCTCTCTCTCTCTCTCTCTCTCTCTCTCTCTCTCTCTCTCTCCCTCTCTCTCTCCCTCTCTCTCTCCCTCTCTCTCCCTCTCTCTCTCCTCTCTCTCTCTCTCTCTCTCTCTCTCTCTCCTCTCTCTCTCTCTCTCTCTCTCTCTCTCTCTCTCTCTCTCTCTCTCTCTCTCTCTCCCTCTCTCTCTCCCTCTCTCTTCCTCTCTCTCCTCTCTCGCTCTCTCTCTCTCTCTCTCTCTCTCTCTCTCTCTCTCTCTCTCTCTCTCTCTCTCTCTCTCTCTCTCTCTCTCTCTCTCTCTCTCTCTCTCTCTCTCTCTCTCTCCCCCCTTCTGGCAAACCCTATCAAGACATAGAAAGAACAGGGACAAACAAAACATGGCAGCGAGGACTTCCAAGGAACAGGAAAAATTCAATGTGACCAAATGAAGGAAGTTTTTTCAAGGTTTTGGAGGATATCAGAAGAGAGATGCAGGAAATGAATAATACAATAAGCAACCTGCAAAGCGAGTTGACAGCAGCAAAGGAGGAGATTAAAACCCTTAAAGAGAACAATACTGAGATGGAGGCTCAGATAATCATTCAAAGAGAAGATGAAAATAGTACATTGGAAGGGACTGCCATAGTACAAGCAACACTTGCAGAAATGCTAAAATAGAACAAGGAAGTAATGTCCACAGGGAGGGAGGTCGCCATGGAAGCAGCCACCTCACAGGAAGCAGCAAAGCCCTCTAGTCAGCTGCTGGAAAGAAAAAGATCAGTGGTAGCTGTGGGTATTAAAGAGCAGGAAGGCTCCAATAGAACAGAATGGAATGATAAGGACAGATAAGCAGCGAATGAAATACTAAGAAGGCTAGAGATGGAAGGGACTGAACATAAAATTGAAAAGGTTTTCAGGATGGGTTGGTTCAACAAGGACAGAGACCGTGTGTTAAAGATAGTGTTTGCAAACGAGGCCACAAAGGAGAAGATTCTAACAAGGAAGAGCCACCTGCAATATGTGGAAGAATTAAAAAAAAGTATTCCTCCAGAGAGACATGACAAGGGAGGAGAGAGCCATGGCTGGAGAAGCAAAGAAGAAGCGCAGGGCGAGAGGAGAAAACCAGGAAAACACAGCTCCCAACACAACATCCCCAGGGGTGAGGGCGATCCCACAACCAGCAACCCAGTAACACCAGAGGGGAGGGCAACTCCACCACCCTCCTCTGCATAGAAACCTCCCCTACCCCGAGCCCTCCCTGCCCCCACTCAAATGTTCAGCCTCCTTTCCCTGCCCCACCCCCTCACCCACTCCACCTTTGCTGCCCCTCTTCTACTCCCACCAAGTCCCCCTTTCCCCCACTGTCCTCCCTCCCCCTTCATCCCATACCCTCCCTGTCCCCCCCTTCACTTGACCCCCCACCCCTCACTCCAGTATCCTCTGAGACCCTGTTACCCACCCCATAAATTTTCACGCCCATGGAACAGCTTCCCCCATCAGCAGAACGCTCATCAAGAAGGGAACATGAGAAGGGACAGAAGAAAGTTAGTCTCAAGGCAACGTACACTAATATAGATGGGATTACAAATAAAACAAATGAACTTGAAGAATGGGTACATGAAGAAAACCAAGACATAATAGAACTCACAGAAACAAAGCTAACGATAACCATAACAAATGCAAAGTTTCTACAGGACTACTGTGTTGTGAGGAAAGAGGGAGAAGGAAGAGGAGGTGGTGGTGTAGCTCTGCTGGTAAGAAAAGGCTGGGATTTTGAGGAGATGGTTATTCAGGGCTGTGAAGGTTTCAGTGACTACATAACAGGTTCCTTTGCAACTGCAGGACAAAACCTTATAGTCGCAGTCATATATAACCCACTACCAAATGACAGAAGTCCCAGACAGGAATATGACAGAAACAACATGGCCACCATTAACATAGTAGAAACAACAGTGTGTCTCACTATGTTGTTGTTAAAGATTCGCTATCCGGAACAAATAGTTCCTCTCCCGTAGCATATCTCTCACTAGTACGAATGGATCTGGACTACTAATCATGGGAGACTTCAACCACATGAAGATAGATTGGGAGAACAGAGATCAGCATGGAGGACCAGATACATGGAGAGCTAAGCTGCTGGACGTAGCAACAAGAAACTTTCTAAGTCAACACATCAAGGGGCCGACAAGAATGACAGAAGAGGAAGAACCTGCTATGCTTGTTATGATATTTACCCTCAATAAGTGGGATATAAAGGAAGTTCATATGGAAGCCCCCTTGGGAATGAGTGATCACAGTGTATTGATCTTTGAGCACTTGGTAGAACTAGGACTTATCTCCCCCCAAAAAGAACTAGAAAACAAAAGGCTGGCGTACCGAAAGGAGAATTATGCAGGGATGAGAAGTTTCCAAAGGGATATACCATGGGACACAGACCTCAGAGCTATGTCTGTACATGACATGATGGACTATGTCACCCAAAAGTGCCGGAGGCAGTAAACAGGTTTATCCTGGCCCAAAGGGAAAAATCCGAAAAGCAAAAGAAGAATCCTTGGTTTAACAGGGCATGTATGGAAGCAAAGGAACTGAACAAAAGGGCGTTTAGGAACTTCCGAAATAACAGAACACCAGAAAGCTGAGAGAGATACCAGAGAACCTGGAATGAGTATGTCAGGGTGAGAAGGGAAGCAGAGAAAAATTATGAAAATGATATAGCAAGCAAAGCCAAGACCGATCCAAAGCTACTCCACAGTAACAACAGGAGGAAAACAACAGTGAAAGAACAGGTAATGAAACTTAGAACAGGCGAGGGCAGGTATACAGAGAATGACAAAGAGGTGTGTGAAGAACTCAACAAGAGGGTTCCAGGAGGTCTTCACAATAGAACTTGGTGAGGTCACTGCGCTAGGAGAGGGGGCAGTAAACCAGGCGGCCTATGAAGGGTTCGAATTTACGAGAGATGAGGTCAAGAGACACCTGTTGGATCTGGATGTGAGAAAGGCTGTTGGTCCAGACGGGATCTCACCATGGGTATTGAAAGAGAGTGCAGAGGCACTCTGTTTGCCACTCTCAATAGTGAATAGTAGGCCACTGGAGACGGGAGACCTACCAGAAATATGGAAGGCGGCTAATGTGGTCCCAATATACAAAAAAGGGTGACAGACAAGAGGCACTGAACTAAAGGCCAGTGTCCTTAACTTGGATACCATGCAAAGTGATGGAGTGGATCGTGAGAAAAAATCTAGTAACATATGTGAAGAGAAGGGACTTCGTGACAAATTGCAAACGTGGGTTCAGGGAGGGTAAATCTTACCTTTCTGGCTTAATAGAATTATACAATCAGGTAACAAAGATTAAACAAGAAAGAGAAGACTGGGCGGACTGCATTTTTTTGGACTGTCGGAAAGCCTTTGACACAGTCCCCCATAAGAGGCTGGTACATAAGCTGAAGAGATAGGCAGGAGTAACTGGTAAAGTGCTCCAGTGGATAAGGGAATACCTAAGCAATAGGAAGCAAAGAATTACAGTGAGGGGTGAGACCTCCGATTGGCGTGACGTCACCAGTATAGTCCAATAGGGCTCTGTACTCGGTCCTATCCTGTTTCTGATATACGTAAAGGATCTCCCAGAGGGTAGAGACTCATTCCTCTCAATGTTTGCTGACGACGCCAAAATTATGAGAAGGATTAAGACAGAAGAGGTCTGCTTGAGGCTTCAAGAAGACCTAGACAAACTAAAAAAATGGTCGAACAAATGGTTGTTAGAGGTTAACCCAAGCAAATGTAATGTAATGAAGATAGGTGTAGGGAGCTGGAGGCCAGTTACAAGGTATCATTTGCGAGATGTAATTCTTGAAAAGTCAGAGAGAGAGAAAGACCTGGGGGTTGATATCACGCCAGACCTGTCCCCTGAAGCCCATATCAAGAGGATAACATCAGCAGCAAATGTCAGGTTGGCTAACATAAGAACGGCATTTAGACACTTGTGCAAGGAATCATTCAGAATTTTGTATACCACCTATGTCAGACCAATCCTGGAGTATGCAGCCCCAGCATGGAGTCGGTATTTAGTCAAGCATAAGACTAAACTGGAAAAAGTTCAAAGGTTTGCCGCCAGACTAGTACCCCGACTGAGAGGTATGAGCTACGAGGAGAGACTACGAGAATTAAACCTCACATTGCTAGAAGACAGAAAAGTTAGGGGGGATATGATCACCACATTCAAGATTCTCAGAGGAATTGACAGGGTAAATAAAGACAGGTTATTTAACACAAGGGGTACACGCACTAGGGGACACAGGTGGAAACTGAGTGCCCAAATGAGCCATAGAGACGTTAGAAAGAATTTTTTTCGTGTCAGAGTGGATGACAAATGGAATGCATTAGGCAGTGATGTGGTGGAGGCTGACTCCATACACAGTTTCAAGTGTAGATATGATAGAGCCCAGTAGGCACAGGAACCTGTACACCAGTTGAGAGGCAGGACCACAGAGCCAGACCTTAACTCCAACAAGCACAAACAAGTGAGTACAAATAGATGAGTACACATACACACCTAGATGTACTCAGATATGCTCACCTGGTTGTACTCACCTAGATGCACTCATCTAATTGTACTCACCAAATTGTACCAACTTAATTAGCTGTATTCACCTAGCTCTACTCACCTAACTGTACTCACCTAACTATATACTCATTTAACTGTACTCACCTAACTGTATACTCACCTAACTGTACTCACCTACCAATACTACTCTACTTCACTTCACTTGAAGTATTCACCTAGTTGTTTTCACCTACTTTTAATTCGCTAGATGTTTTCACCTACTTTTACTTCTCTAGTGGTTCTCACCTACTTGCAATTACTCCTCCATAGCTTGTGTAATTATATTCACCCACATGTATTCACCTAGTAGTGCCCAAGTTGTACTAACCTACATGTACTCCGACTAGTTGTAGTCATGTAGTTGTATTCACCTAGCTGTACTCCCTTAGTTACACTCATATAATTTTATTAACCTAGTTCTACTCACCTACTTGCACTCTCCCAGTTGCAGTCATGTAGTTGTATTCACCAATTGGTGCTTAACATAAAAAACCGTATTATTAAATATATAAGTTAGCAAATAGTGTTATTATTTTTATTTATAAATGTTTTGTACACCAAAGTAAATATTTTTAACACCTTTCACTCAACTCAGACACAACATTTATAATTAATATTATTGTATGTTGCAAAATGATATAAAAATTAATATATGTATATGATTTTTTTAATATATAAAGGGAACAAATCGTGATATATAAGTCAATATAATCTACATCAAAAGAAATAATAATCTAATATATCTTCGTGTAACAAATTTTTTTAGGATTGTTTCCTACAACTATGAAACAACATTCAAAATGTATATTTGTAACGTACTTGAATTTGACGTTTAAACATGAAAAAAATGATTTTTGTAACATATAAAGGAGAAACTAATATTAGAAAAGATAGCATTTGCCAAATTATATAAAGAAATCCTTTTGACAATCTTGGATTAAAGGTTGCTCATATGCCTGTTGACCCATACTTGAAACGTTTCTTTCCCACACCCCCTCGGTAACATTAGTGGAGGCTGCAGCAACGTTTTGTGTTTGTTGTGTGTGAACCTGTTATGGCGAGGACCATGATACAGGTGGTGTGGACCTGGTATGGTGATGACCATGATGGTGGTGGTGTGGACCTGGTATGGTGAGGACCATGATACAGGTGGTGTGGACCTGGTATGGTGATGACCATGATGCTGGTGGTGTGGACCTGGTATGGTGAGGACCGTGATGCTGGTGGTGTGGACCTGTTATGGTGAGGACCATGATGCTGGTGGTGTGGACCTGGTATGGTGAGGACCGTGATGCTGGTGGTGAGGACCTGTTATGGTGAGGACTGTGATGCTGGTGGTATGGACCTGGTATGGTGAGGACCATGATGCTGGTGGTGTGGACCTGGTATGGTGAGGACTATGATGCTGGTGGTGGTGTGGACCTGGTATGGTGAGGACCATGATGCTGGTGGTGGTGTGGACCTGTTATGGTGAGGACCATGGTGCTGGTGGTGTGGACCTGGTATGGTGAGGACCATGATGCTGGTGGTGTGGACCTGGTATGGTGAGGACCGTGATGCTGGTGGTGTGGACCTGTTATGGTGAGGACCGTGATGCTGGTGGTGGTGTGGACCTGTTATGGTGAGGACCATGGTGCTGGTGGTGTGGACCTGGTATGGTGAGGACCATGATGCTGGTGGTGTGGACCTGGTATGGTGAGGACCGTGATGCTGGTGGTGTGGACCTGGTATGGTGAGGACCGTGATGCTGGTGGTGATGTGGACCTGGTATGGTGAGGACCATGATGCAGGTGGTGGTGTGGACCTGGTATGGTGAGGACCATGATGCTGGTGGTGGTGTGGACCTGGTATGGTGAGGACCATGATGCTGGTGGTGGTGTGGACCTGGTATGGTGAGGACCGTGATGCTGGTGGTGTGGACCTGGCATGGTGAGGACCATGATGCAGGTGGTGGTGTGGACCTGGTATGGTGAGGACCGTGATGCTGGTGGTGGTGTGGACCTGGTATGGTGAGGACCATGATGCTGGTGGTGTGGACCTGGTATGGTGAGGACCGTGATGCTGGTGGTGTAGACCTGGTATGGTGAGGACCATGATGCTGGTGGTGTGGACCTGGTGTGGTGAGGACCATGATGCTGGTGGTGGTGTGGACCTGTTATGGTGAGGACCGTAATGCTGGTGGTGGTGTGGACCTGTTATGGTGAGGACCATGGTGCTGGTGGTGTGAACCTGGTATGGTGAGGACCATGATGCTGGTGGTGTGGACCTGGTATGGTGAGGACCGTGATGCTGGTGGTGTAGACCTGGTATGGTGAGGACCATGATGCTGGTGGTGGTGTGGACCTGGTATGGTGAGGACCATGATGCTGGTGGTGTGGACCTGGTATGGTGAGGACCATGATGCTGGTGGTGTGGACCTGGTATGGTGAGGACCATGATGCTGGTGGTGGTATGGACCTGGTATGGTGAGGACCATGATGCTGGTGGTGTGGACCTGGTATGGTGAGGACCATGATGCTGGTGGTGTGGACCTGGTATGGTGAGGACCATGATGATGCTGGTGGTGTGGACCTGGTATGGTGAGGACCATGATGCTGGTGGTGGTGTGGACCTGTTATGGTGAGGACCATGGTGCTGGTGGTGGTGTGGACCTGTTATGGTGAGGACCGTAATGCTGGTGGTGTTGTGGACCTGTTATGGTGAGGACCATGGTGCTGGTGGTGTGAACCTGGTATGGTGAGGACCATGATGCTGGTGGTGTGGACCTGGTATGGTGAGGACCGTGATGCTGGTGGTGTGGACCTGTTATGGTGAGGACTGTGATGCTGGTGGTGTGGACCTGGTATGGTGAGGACCGTGATGCTGGTGGTGTGGACCTGGTATGGTAAGGACCGTGATGCTGGTGGTGGTGTGGACCTGGTATGGTAAGGACCTTGATGCTGGTGGTGTGGACCTGGTATAGTGAGGACCGTGATGATGGTGGTGGTGTGGACCTGGTATGGTGAGGACCATGATGCTTATAGTGTGGACCTGGTATGGTGAGGACCATGATGCTGGTGGTGTGGACCTGGTATGGTGAGGACCGTGATGCTGGTGGTGTGGACCTGGTATGGTGAGGACCATGATGCTGGTGGTGTGGACCTGGTATGGTGAGGACCATGATGCTGGTGGTGAGTCTGGTATAGTGAGTGAGAGGGGATGGTTTCACCAGACTAAACTTCCACTGGTTTTATATGCCTGTGGCGGACGGTGCACTTTGCAAGTGCACTGGCAAGTGCACGGACCTAAGTTTGTAACCAGAACCCGAATCATCTTGTGTTTGGGCTCATGTGAGAGCCCCAGTCATCAGCAATGCAGACCTAGTAGCTCGTCTCTGATTGGTTGAGAGGGGTAGGCCGCTGTGTGCCTCCCTCTGATTCTTTTGAGGAGAACCCAGGAAGATGCTTTTAGCTTTGATGTCCATAGGGAATGGAAAGGATGGGGGAGGTAGAGGGATGGGGAGATGAAATTCAGGAAGAGGATGCGGGTGTAGAGAGAGAGAGGAGGTTTGAAAGTTCGGTGGCCTGTCCACCATGGGTTGACATTTGTGAATGTGTTGTTTGTTTGCGTATGTGTTATGTTGGGTTGTCAGTACATTGGCTGGGAGGGGCTAGTGTTTGTGACCTTGTTGGTGTCCTAAAGCACTAGAGCCGATGGAGTTAGCTGAAGGAGGCTAATCTTAGCAATATCAGGGTAGTTACACTTCTGATGCCACGACAAATGTTTTTTTGGTTTTATATTTTTTTTGTAGGAGTTTTATTTATTTATTTATTATTTTTTTTATTTATTTTTTTTATTTTTTTTTATTTATTTGTTTATTTATTTATTTATTTTTTTCTTTATTCTTCATTTGGTGTAGATCGGGTCCGGGATGGGCCACTCATCTGGGTCGTCTGGCAAGCCACTTAGTATTTGAGGTCTTGGGAAGGCCTCATCATGGATGTGTATGATCGCTTTTTGTTGGAGAGTGATTCTTCTGGTTCTGTGTGGTGGTTCGGGGATCTCGTAGTCGCTGGTGGTGTTTTCTGCTACGTAGGGATCTTCGGGGTCTGGGACATACATGTTCTTCATGCGGTACAGCTGTCGTCTGGCCAGGTAGCTGAACCTGATGTTCATTGGCTTCATGTTGAGCGTCTCATGGATTTGGTCAGTTCTTACCCTGTCCATCAGAGTCAGACCCTCCGCAAAGCGAAGTGCTTTGTTTTGTACTCGTTGAATCTTCAGCATGTTGGATTTGTTGGTGAGGTTCAGGGGAACGTAAGGGTATTCCAAGCTAGGCCTTATGATCATTCTGTACAGATGGAGCTTGATGTGGGATGGAGCTTGCTTGAAACGGAAGAGCCTCGCCAGTGAGCCCCGGGCCATCGCTGTCTTCTGGGATACGTACTGGGAGGAGTTGAGTAGCCTGTTGAAGTTGTACCCGAGCACTGTGTTGGAGTTTGAGATGGCTATGGGTTCACCCCTAATTCTTATTCCCCCCTCATTTTCGATTGAGAAGGCCATACAGCCGACAGTGCTTAATTGGATCTTTTCTGGGTTAGTGGTGATCCTCCATTTCCTTTCCCAGTTAGCAGTCCTTGCTAGTTCTACGTTTGCTTTACGGGTTACAGTTGCGTGCTTGGCCGCTTGGGTTAGATGTTATTACGTGTGTTACGTCGTCCGCAAATTGCACGATAATGGTGTCCCTATACTCTGGTTGGGGCAGGTCGTTTACAAAGATATTGTATATCTTTATAAACGATATATTGAAGAGAACCGGGCTCAAGCATGATCCTTGGGGGACTCCAGCTGTTGGGGTGAAGGCTGCGGCCTCTTTTACCTTGAAGCTGGGGGTAACTTGCCTATTCTTAAGGAAATTTCTGATCAGCCTGAGGAGGGTCCAGTTTTGCGCTGGTAAGTCTGTTAATTTGTACACAAGACCATCGTGCCACAGGCTGTCGAAGGCCTTGTGTACGTCCCTCGTCGCAATCAAAGCTACCTGTTTTTGCTTGCGAATTGAGCTTACGGCGTCGTAGATGATGTTAATTGCGTGCTGGGTTGATCTATGTGCTCGGAAGCCAAACTGCTTTTCTGTGAAGAGGTTGTTGTACTCCATGTAGTAGTTAAGACGGTTTGACATGATTTTTTCAAAGCACTTGCCTATTGTGTCTAAGAGGGAGATTGGACGGTAGTTGCCAGGTTGGTGGGGGTCTTTCTTGGGTTTGGGAATGAATATCATCTTGGCTGACTTGAATGCTACAGGAATGTGACCCGATGCCAACATAGCGTTGAATAGGTTGAGTATGGATTGCAGAAGATTGCCTGGTAGAAGTTTGATCTGCAGCGCTTTGATCCCTGATGGTCCTGGGGCCTTATCTCTGGTGCTTTTGATGACTCCTCTCATCTCTAACATAGTTATGGGTCTTGTTAGAGGGTGGTCGTCTTCTAGGGTTGTCAGGTCAATCAGAGGGGTGCTGTTAAGGGAGGCGCCATTTTCTGTTGTCCATTGGTTGACACGTTCAAAGTGATTGTTGTTGAAGGCTCTGCTGTTTGAAGCTGTGAGTGTCTTTTTCCATACTGCGCCCATGAGGTCAGCCTGATCCTGCGGGTCTTCTATTTTTTCTTGTTGCTCCTCTTCATCTTCGTCAAGGAATGTGTGTACAAGGTGGGTGAGGCTGGGGTTAACCGATCCCAGGAGCTGTCTGATCTCGCGCCAGAAAGTTCCCGGCTCCCTTTTGCACTGGTTGCCCTGCCTCACAAGGGTTCCCCAAATGTAGTTCTTGTGAGTCAGCGTTAGGTCTATGGTTTCCCTTCTGAGTGTTTGTAGGGTCAACGCTGGTGGCTAGCCAGTTTGGTAGTGGCTTTGGCAAGCTCGCTGGTACTCATTCATTTTGCCTCTGATTTCTCGGGTCGGTTTATATTGGTGGTAAGTCCTTGTGGTGGATATTTCACAAGTGGCCTCGGTTGCAAGCTGGATGCGGCTGTGGATGGTGTCTACTGCTTGGTCGATCGTTTGGGTTGGGAGGTTTTCGAACTCAATGATGGGGTCGTCAGCAAGAAAGGTGTCATATTCCCGGGCACGTATGGTTTCCAGTCTGGGCCTGGGAGGTGCCACATACCTGAAGGAGGTTGCTTGGAGGGATGTGACCACAGGGATGTGATCCGACCCCACGTTCTTGCCTGGGTTACTCTGCAGTGGAACAGGTCACAATCTCTGTTGGTCAGCACTATGTCAGGGGTGCCCCTCTGGTTGCCCGCAAAGAACGTCTTAAAGTGGGGGCCTTGGAAGGAGAGGTCCCGGTTTTGCATTAAGTTGAAGAGCTGCCTGCCCTTGAGGTCTGGCCTGGCAGTAGCGTTGAATAAGGCCTGATGGTGTGCATTCATGTCTCCTGTGATGATAGTAGGGAGGTTCCTATCGAGCAGCCTGTTCAGAGGGATGGAGGGGAGGTAGGCCAGTCTAGGTGGTAGATATGCGGTGCAGACGATGAGGGGGCCGTGTGACGTGGTGAGTTCTATTGCAAGAAAGTGGTCATCTTCTATGAGGATGGGGCGGTACGAGAGCCCTCTTCTTATTAGTATTGCCACCCACACTGTACATCCCCCTGTTGACTTCCCTGGTGGAATATCCCCAAATGGAGATGTGCTGGTCCTGTCTAACCGCTGTTTCATTGAGTAAGATAATATCTGGGTTAAGTCTGGCTACCTTCAGAGTGAGGAGGTATATGTTGTTGAAGTAATGTCTGATGTTCACCTGAAGGATTGTGATCCCCATTATTGGCTATGAGACGTATGTGTTTATTTGGCTCTAGCACCAGTGTTATTATATTCGGTTTATCTGCTGCAATTTGTGGAGGTGGAGGGTAAATCTATTGAGCCAGGGATCTTGTTCCTGGTTCCGGCAAGGGATTGGTTGGGGTTGGGGTTTCCCATACGTTGCTGTGCCATTGAGGGGTCCTCAGTGTCACTGCTGTTCATGATGTCCACATCCGTGGTGCTAGAGTCGCTCTCTGGTGGAGAATTAGGGGGGCTGCTTGCCCTTTCTCTGTCCTCAGGGGATGGGCTTCGGCTGTGAGTGTTGGTCCTAGGCCTTTTGGAACAGCGTTGTGTGGAATTTATTGTTGTGGGACTGCGGTTTGAGAAGCGCCATTTCCTAGAGCCCCGGATGGGGTTCCGGATGGCAAGGGAGGCTGTGAGAGCTTTGAGTAAAGTCCCGTTTGGGATTGTTGTAGAAAGGGTGGACCTAGGTGTTTGACAGTTGGTCGGGGTGGAGGGACCGGTGTAGTTCTGGGAGTTTGGTGTCTCCTGGGCGTTGGTTGAGGTCTGGAGGCAGGGAGTACTAGGGTTGGGGTTGTTGGGTTGTGCTTGGGCCTGACCGGCAGTTGATGTGATGTTAGGAGTCAAGTAGGCAAGCGAGTCCTCAGACATATGGACAGGGGGCAGGCCATTGTCCTTCCTAAGAGAGTTCCAGAAACCTAGGAGCTTCACTGGGTTGTCTGGAAATTGGATTTGTGCAAATGTTAGGAGTTCGGCCCCTAAGCTGGACTTAGGATCGGGGTTTGGTGCAAGAGAGTTATGTGTTGAGGCCTGTTGTGTATGGTTCTGGGTTTGCTCTGGTATAACCGTGGGTTATGGGGATGTTGGATGCTTTGGTGACCCCCTTGGGCCACCGACTGGGCCTGTTGTTGGTTAGGGGTACCCCAGGCATTTACTGGTGGAGGAGGGGCAGGAATGGTAATAGTTGCTTGTTGACGGGCTGCTGTCGCCGTTTCTTGCAATTGCTTGATTGCATCCTGCCTACGAGGACATAGATGCGAGATTGCAATGTGTGCACCATTGCATAGAGCACATTTGGGTGTTGGGCTTCTGCATTCCCTGTAGCTGTGTTCCCCTGTGCACCTGCTGCACTTGGGGGTTCCATTGTTGCATGAACTGGAATAGTGGTCATACTAAAAGCATTTGAAGCATTGCTTGAGCTTGTAAAACCTCTGTGGGTTGATTTTGTCAGGTTCAGCCTTGATGCCATATGCAGAAAAGCCTTCGGTGCAGACTTGTGTTGCTTGCTCCGGTGAAGCCAGAGTAAGTTTCAGTACTTGGTTGTTGCGTTGGGTTGTGAATCTGTGGGCTTGAAGTATTTTAACATCCCTGTTTTTTCTCTCTTTTTCTTCAATTATTTCTTCAACTGAGTGAGCCATGATGATGTCATGGATCCTATGTACAAAGATGGTGCGTTGGGCTTGGAATTAGGCAGGAGGGTAGACAGTGATCTTCTTCTCCTTTAGTTTGTTCAGGTTGTCGGTCGAAAGGAGGCCTGGGAGGTTTGCATTGGGTACCAAAAAGATGGCTCCATTCGTTATTTTGTACACATTTTTGTAGGTAATCTGGGTGGTCTCATGAACCACCTCAAGTAGTTGGGCTGGAGTACGAACCCGGCCAGATTCGTCTGTGAATCTGACTATGGTCGCCATAGCATTGTGGGGCCAGGCAGCCTAGTCTAATCTATACTATGGTGGGTGGTTGTGAAGTGTCCAGGTAGACTAAGTGGATGGTGGATGTTAGTTAGGCCGAGGCCTCTAACTTCTAGTTGCTAGGCAACTAGAGCTACTAGACAAGGTGGTAATTGAACCTATCGATAGCCTAAGCCTGCTACAAGGCTGTTAGTTGCCCGATCAAACCTCCGCGAGAATTTCAAGAACCCGGTTTTGGCTACCGCTCGGGAATGATCGTTTGGAATGGCGAAATACAAGAGGTAGAAACAGTTTATAAAGACAGCCTTATTCACACCTTAATTCTATGATTAGTAGGTTATGCATTGTGTATTGTGTGAGTGTGTGTGTGGTGTGTTGTGGTACAGGCAGGGAGAGAATGGGGGAGGAGGGGTGGGGAATGGGGGGGAGGGGGTGTGGGATGAAGGATGAGGATGGGTAGTTATTTTATTAGGACATCATACTGCTGTAAGCGTCTGTAGAGCTGGGTTGGTACACAGTACAGTTGCCACGGCGTGTCTTCACGCCGAGAGAGCTTGTAGCTGACTGGCAGTGTGTGAGGCTGGCTGCTATGCGGCCGGCCGGCTGTGATTGGCTGGCTGGCGCACCAATCCTGAGTGAGGTGGGCGGAGCCAACGCTCAGATGTTCCTGTAGGTGGCGGGAGCTCCTGGGAGCACGTCTGCTCTCGGTGGCTGCTGGCTGGCGACTCTCTAGAAGATGCTTCTTTGCTCAATTCGATCAAATTGAGTAAAGTAGACGTCGTGGCGGCTGACTACTCCACAAGCTCCACTCTCCACCTCAACTATGACGTCGTCTGCAGCAGAATACAATACGGCCGTCGCCGTTCGAAGGGGGAGAAAGATAGGGAGTGTATTGAGTAGAGATCTGGAACGTGGGTAATTTTACATACAGGCGGTCAATGTGCTCGTGGTGTAACGCGGGGTGGGGGGAACAGCTCTCTTTAGTCCATTATCCCACCCCTAGTTAACTATTCTAACGGGGGAGTGGGGGAAATAGCTCTTTCTTGTCCATTATCCCACTCCCCAGTTAGCTATTCTAAAGCTCCCCCCAGAGTCCCTATTGAAGCCTCTCTAATTCAGCACCTTGTGACCTAGGTATTTGATTACCTAGGTATCACGAACACAAGGCATTGTAACCTGATCAGCTACCCGCGACTCAAGAGAACTCTAGAGCAATTCACAGCCACGAACGAATAAGAGAAAGGAAAGGAAAGAGATGAATAATGAAGTAATTAGTGAGGGTTTGGGGTGAGGAAGGAGGGAGGACTAGGCGGGAGGAGGGAGGAGTGTGGTCAGGTAAAAGGGAGAGAGGGTACGGAGATGAATAGGATGTGGTGGTGGAGGTAGAATGGTAGATAGGTAGAAGTAGAAAAGTAGATAGTACAAGTAGAAGGTAGACTGCCACCATACATTCAAAACCATTATATACAAGATAAGGAATAGATTAGCATGATTTAACTTGAATCGTGTTCCAGGCAAGATTCTCTCTTCTCACTAACTCTAGAGTACTCTACCCTTCAGTTTGCATATATCAGTAATTCCATACCATTAATCCATTAATCGGGAACACAATTAAAATCAAATTAAAAGTAAGTGAATCAATTATTTATTTAGAATGATAAATATTGGAATTCAAGCAATCGAACTGAAGGTTCATTATTAATGTAAAAAGTGAGTCACTACACCAGAATTCGAGACCATTACAGCCGTCTTCCCCCTGATAGTCACACAACACTAGTAAACACGACTATGCCACCTTTCATGTTCAACTCACCAAGTGTCTGCCTATAGCTTGATAGAGAGGGATGGGGGGGACTGTAGTTGACAGAGACTGTCCGACCCCGTGCGGCTGACAGCCTCTCGGTTCTGCTCTGCTGGCTGTTCTCCTGTCTTCTGTCTGTCTCTTCCTATCGGTCTATCTCTCGAGTGTACAGTACCTGGGGTATTTATTGGAGACCAACTAGCTAACTCCGCTCACAAGTAGATAGCCCCAGGCACTCTACCAAGCCACACCTTAAATTGGTGACATGTTTGAAGGTCACCCCCCCCCCCTGGCTAGCCGCCTGCAATTATGAGATTAGCAGAGAGCAGGTCAACTTCCCGTGACCTGACCTTGGTCACTTGGTGGTCATTAACACGTAGAGGTGAGAGTTTATTAATTACTAGGGGCCGCCAACCTGGTGCCTCTCGAAATCTTGTCTGTGACTCCTGTACTATGTATATTTTAAATACAAAACACCTTTACAGTGTTACAGTGGGTCCCCACTCCAGTGATCATACAAACGTTTTAAATCCTGCTAGTGCCTTATAGCAGTCGTGAACGGGGAAATATCGTATTCAGAGGCAGGTTTTCCCATAGAAATTCGTGAAAATTGAAGCTAGACGTGAACGGGCCATTTGTGTACGAACGCACCGCTTCACCGGTGGGTCGGGGGTGTACGATCCGAGCCGTGTGTTGTGTGAGAGGTTACGAAAAATGCGTTGAGCTATCCGTGTACGACCGTCAACACACGAGGCAATACCAGCTTAGCCTATCCCTGGTATTGCTGACCAACCATCTACAAAGCAGGGGGTGGGACACTGGGGTGCATGGATGTGAGCCGGCTGTGTAAATGAGAATAAATACCTTGTGTGTGTTTTTGGTGATTTTATCTTTAAGCCTGAATTCGAGGTCAGGTGTTCCGTCCCATTTGTTGGAAATTTCCAACACTAATACACTACTATTGTATTATAATAAATCATTATTATTATATGCTAACTGCAGTAGTAACCAAATTTACTAACAGTAGTGTCAACATAAACTAACCATTATATCAGCATATTAATGCTAGAATTCTTACGAAATAAAGCACCAATATTGCGTCAGATTATGTCTAGTTAAACACATTTATTACCAATGTGCTAGAGAATTGAATGTGGTTCTTTAAAATCATCAGTATTCCGTGTGATAATTATTTACGAATAACATAACTCCCAAATAATTCTAAATCGAGAGTTTTTAGTTACAATTGTTATCAAGTAATACTTTTTCTGTCACGCGTGAATGCCATGGAGGAAACTAAAATCTTCTCCATTTCTCGTTTACCTCCATAAGACGAGAAAGCAATAATATTTAAATCCCTAGAATCCAAACCCAGTCCTTATTAAAGTATTTCAACCACGATTGCGCGAAATAGTATTATTCGTGATAAATAATTTCGGTGGTGAATGCGGGACGCGGGTTGGAAGAGGGAGGAGACGCCATTGTGGAGCCAGTTTGTGCAGCGTGCGTGCTTGGACAGGGAAAGATCTTGGCGTCAGAGTCTGAGACACCTGGCATTGGGGAGTTATCAGCAAGAATTACACTGATACCTAACTAATAACGAATAATTATTCTTCCACGTGCTCCATAGTGCTCGGCCAATCAATAACACGTCGAGAATCAAGCCAAAACTCTCAATCCCGTGTACAACACCATGGAAGTCTGAGACTAATAGACATGATATCGGCAGACTTCAGCAGTTACTGCGCTCATGCTAAGTATATTTTCTTTCTTGATGCATCATTAGAGATTGTATATTTCGTGGGTAGTCTGTCGTTATATAGTGGGACGACACCAAATCAAACGTTAGTACTGCATTAATATTTATTTTTCTGTTTTCATAAATATTGAGATCTAAGTAGTCTAGTTCAATGCTACGTAATATCCTTTAAATTACAGCTCGTATGTGAGGAGTCAACGAGTCGTTAACTGTATTCGTGTTATTCACCTCTAATGGCTTCTATGTGGAGATCCTGAGATCACGAGGACGAAGCACGAACGATGTCATAGAAATCGTCTTAAAGCTAAGACTTTTTGTACACATTTAATTATTCCATTTTATTATACAAATTCACAAGATTATCATATCGAATATTTTACCATATGATTATTGGAAATTGATGTGTTTACTTAGATGATTGCTCTTTAATTTTAATAATCATTAATATTCTCTATTTGAATTTACCTATTGATTCTATAATATTTTAGGTCATAATATTATTTACTTAACAATGAACTAGTGACGAACCACACTAGTTCCTAGACGTATATGAAGTTCTAGCAATACCCCCCCCCCCCCCCAATGTAGGAGTTTGTGGCTCTGACTTTAGTTAATTAATCATACAGTCCATTATTTATTTAAGTGATTATTCTTTCTAATACCTATCCATAGACACTGGTTCTTCCTTGTGTTTTCGAATGATCACTTTTTATTAGTGTCTCTCTTTACTCAAAAGTGGGTGGTCCTTCGTTATTAAATTAAATAATTAAATAATTGAGTCAAGCCCCAGATATCCCACACCATTGTCTCCAAGTACCCGGTGGGGTGAGGTGAAGTGGGAACGTGTGAGATTTTCACCCTTATTGACATTCATGTCAGTCCAGACGGATTTAGACTGGTGTAGACAGGTGTCCCTGTATGTGTGTGTGTTAGTGAGTACACACGGGAACAAAGTTTACATAGATTAGCCAAGGACTGTGAGGGATGTCCAAGTAATATTTATATTCCACTCTGGTAGAATTATAGTAATTCATTCGCGATGTTTATTGTGTTCCATGTGATGTAATCTCTTGCAGGTGTGGAAATCCAGTACTGGTCATCATAAGTGCACAGGTAATAGTGTCTGTGTGTAGCACCAGGGATTCCTGGCATTTGATTATTGTGGAGTGATAAGAGAGTGTGGTTATTTTCATGTTGTGTTCCCCAAGATTGTGACAAGTGTGGTTGTATATATATGTAGGTTCGTGACTGACGTGTTAATATATATGTAGGTTCGTGACTGACGTGTTAATATAATTTTTCATAGATTTTTGTGGTGAGCGAAAAGGCTGTCGGGAGTGACAGCCGACCGCTCAGTCGAGTAACGTAATTCTCAGGAGTCATTATCGATCGCGGGATCGATAATGAGAGTACCATTATCAAGTGTAATAATGCGATAATTAGAGTATCATTATCAAGTATAATCACTATTCGAACCTTGTGGTCATTGTTACGGACCCGAGCCCAACGTCCGAGCACGGAGCAGTGACGACCACGCCATCTGTGGGTCAGCTCCCGAAACCCCCTCCAAATGGACGGCCCCATCAAGTGAGGACGAGAAATACCAGCCACAAGGGCTAGTTTCCCGTCCTGATCAGCTCATAACACAGCCGCTGCTGACCTCTGGTGAGGTGGCGCTCAGACAGCAACGCCATCTATGGAGTGGATAGGTGGGCGTTTGGGTCTGAGCCGATAAGTGACGTGCCCTAGTGTGTAATCGTTACTGATGACGTGTCTGATTACAGAGTCGACCTGGGACTGCTATAATGGAAGTTGGATCAGTCTACCCAGGGCAGCCGTCTTGTCTCCAAGAGTTTGCTGTAGCAGCTGTGAGTCGCCCCCTGGATGAACACTGTGGTGTTACCCTGCCTGTGACGTGGCAGTTGAGGGATTGTAGTACCCGGAACTGACTGGTGGAGATGCTTAACCACTGGGGTGTTGTGGCAAGGAGAGTGGTCTGTGGGATCACACGAGGCTCCTGACTAGGGTTCGCGACCTTAGTATCGATCATGGAGTGGCCTAACCAGCGTCGCTGTTCGGAACCTGACAGCTATCGGCTGGACTTGTGGTTGATGGCCTCCACGACGGTGCCCCCAGTGGAACTCTGATTTGGCTGGCCTGTGGCCAGGGTAGAATCGTCAGGATTGAAGGATTCATCATAAGGCCACAAGAGCACCAAGAGCTTAGCATCGTGAGCACCGTGAACGTCCAGAGTCTTCAGAAGAAGACTACGTTGTGCATTCTAGTGTTTATACCCCCCCCCCCCCCGTGTAATCGTTTATATAGTATTTATGGTGATGGTATTAATTATATTATTAAGTTTTTGACTTTATTTCCCTTTCTCTTTAATTTACTTGTGTTACGGATCTCATCCCTTGAAAGCCACTACTGGCTTGGGGCCGGATACCCTTCCTCTAGCAACATCAGAGTAAGAACCCGGTTGCGACCCGAGAGGGCCGTAACGTAATTGGCATCCCCAGCGGGATCCGATCCCTTGTCAAGTATGTTTGACAGGGGTGGTGAAGTGGCGCAATCCCTGTAAATAATTCCCCCTGTGTGTGACTATTAGGACGTTATACGTCCTGTGCGGTGCTCAGAGTGACTAAGTGCAATATTATCCAGTGCGGTGCTCACTGGGATTAAGTGCAATATTGTGTAGTGCGGTGCTCGGTGTGATTCAGTGCAATATTGTAGAGCGAGGTGCTCGCTGTGATTAAGTGCAATATTGTAGAGCGATGTGCTCGCTGTGATTAAGTGCAATATTGTGTAGCGCGGTGCCCGGTGTAATTACGTGCAATATTGGCAAGTGCAGTGTTTGGTGTGATAGAGTGCAATATTGACGTAGAGCAGTGCTCGGTGCGTTAAGTGCTAAAGTGGAGCGGTGTGTTAAGTGCTAAGTGTTCCATCTGTGACAATGGCAGAAAAAGCTACCATCGACGATCTGGACGATGTTCAGGCCTTTCTGAACAGGGAGGACTGTCTTGCCAGATTGAAATATCTGGGAAAACAGGAACTTGTACTGGTGAGTGCCTACCTGGAGATCAAGATCCGTGCCAGTGATTCCCGTGTGGAGATCTTGTCCAAGGTTCACCGGCATTTGAAGGCCGATGAGAAACAAGAAAGTGAGGCACAAGGAACAAAAGAAAGTGAAGAAGTAGCTTCCACTGAAAAGGAAGATAAAGGCAGTGACATTGACAGTGATGCAGGTGAGCTGAACATAAGTTTACTTACAGTCAAAATGCGTGCCTTGGAAATAAATCGTGAAATTGAATGGAAGAAATTAGAAATAGAACGAGAATTGAAAGATAAAGAATTAGAAATGAGGCGTTTAGAATTAGAAGAAAGGAAAGAAGAGCGAGAAAGAGAAAGAGAAGAGAAACGAGAAAGAGAAGCGCGAGAGAGAGAAGAAAAGGAAAAAGAGAGACAACATGAGCTAGAAGTATTGCGATTAGGCGGTGGTCAGAGACAAACAACTGGAACAAGTATTTTCGATCCGGTGAGGAACATCAAAATGGTCCCGAAGTTCAACGAGAAGGAAGTGTCGAAGTTCTTCGCGGCCTTCGAGAAAGTCGCTGCCTCTTTGGAGTGGCCAAGGGAGAATTGGGCCATCATGATACAGTCAGTCTTGACTGGGAAGGCCCAAATCGCCTACTCCACGTTGTCCCTTGACGACTCCGGCGATTATGACAAGGTGAAGAAGGTAGTGCTAATGGCGTACCAATTGGTACCCGAGGCTTACAGGCAGAAGTTCAGGAACCTGAAAAAGACCTCAGAGCACACTTTCATCGAATTCGCCACAATCAAGGAGCGACTTTTCCAGGAATGGTGTACCTCTCGGAAGGTGGAGACCAAAGAAGACCTCGAGCAGCTCATACTGTTAGAGGACTTCAAGGACTGTCTGTCGGGAGATCTGAAGACGTACTTAGAGGAACAGCAGGTAGAGACCTTGAGTGCGGCAGCCACCATGGCTGAGGAATACATCCTGACGCACAGGCCTTCTGCTAAGTACGTCCCGAGGAATTACCCCCGCCAGTTTGATAAACCTCATCAGGAAGAGGAGAGACCCGTCCCACGAAGCGCTGAGAAGACGCCCCCAAGTAGCCCTCGAAGGACTAGTCCTAACAGTCCGAAACACCGGAGTCCGAGGAGGAATATGGTGTGCTGGACTTGTGGGCAGAAAGGGCATGTAGCTGCTATGTGCCGAGGCAGAAGAGGAAGCGACCCACGTAGGGAGGTGATGTTAGTGAGCTGTGTGACAACACCAGTAGGAAGCCGGTCTATGACTACACAGGAAGAACCAAGTTTGTTCGCCCCTCACACTTCAGGCGGGTATGTATCGAGTGATCATACTGGTAGGTCAGTTGTAGTGCTCAGAGATAGTGGAGCAGCCCAGTCCCTGATCGTGAGAAGCTCGTTACCCGAGGGAGTAAGTGTGGATGGGAGACCAAAGGTTGTCCTGATTGGGTTTCCAAAGACGCAGTACATCGCCCCCTTAGTACCGGTATATCTCGACTCGCCTTACTTCAGCGGCACATGTGCATTGGCAGTAGTCGATACCCTCCCTATAGCTGGGATTGACGCGATACTAGCCAACGACTTGGTGACAGATTGGAGCACCAATCATCCCAAGATTGTGGACGAGTCGGCTGGAACAGCAAGGTCTGAGGTAACAGCAGGCAGTGGTAATATCCAGGTACAGTCAGACCCGGAATCGGGTAACATGTTTAATTTGTCCTCTCACCCGCAGATCGACAGCATTATAGCAGAGTCTCCTGATTCTTCTCCCGACGAGGAACATACGATTACAATGACAGAAGCGACTGAGCGAGAAGAGAGGCCTCGTGTACAAGCACCCACGAATACCAAAGAGTCTGGAGCGAAGGCGGATGTGTACTTGCGGAATGGCAAGTTACAACGTTCATTGAACCGGCCAGAGATTCCCCAGACGTCAGAGGTATGTGAGGTATGTTCGAAAGGTCTAGTGCCCTCTTTGGTCCAAACCAGGCTAGTGGATATTGCCGGCTATGGACATAACAGGATCAGGAAACTTGTCCCTAAATTAACCGAATGTTTCTTAGCAGTATTTTTTGTTCTTGTGTGTGTTCTCAGTAAGGACCAGTGGACGACCCGACAGATGATGGCTCCCATGAACATCGTGAAGAGGTCCCAGGGATAGGAGACGCGCACAGTGAGTGGTGCAGTCGAAGAAGGGACCTGGAAGGTGATGGTAGATACAGGAGGTACGAGATAAGATAATATGAGTGACTGTTTCCGACAGGTTGACACCCCCCGCGTGATTGCTGAGCCTAGATGCAGCGTTATACGGAACGTTGGTCGACCTGACGGTGGCAGAGCGAATGCCATCTTCGATGTACAAGCAGCTCTGTTGGAACTAGGTGTGGGCCTAGTAGGCGAGTATGCAGTAAGTATTGACTTACCCACTGTCGCTATCACTCTGAATTATCAGACCCCTGTATTCCAGGTTCCCGTCTCCCTGAAGGACTACCGGACCGACACCAGAAATGCCGTCTGTAACCAGCCATCATCGGTGCCACGACGCAGGGAAGTGTCGAGTCGCCCCAGATCGTGTCTACACCAATCCTTACTCGAGAGAGGTGAGATTATGCTCCGGATTAACATCTCGGTGGAGGTGTGGAAAAGTACGTCAGGCAGGTCATTGCCTTACATCTGCAAATTTCCTTTGTGCGAGAGTTCCCCAGTAGGACCGTTCTGTGGACATGACAGCCTCGCCATTCCAGTTCTTAGTGTACGTGAGTCCATTTGGAGATGTGTCCCCGTACTAATTTGGTTTGTGTTTCTCTTTTTAGAACCCCAAACCAAATTCTTTTTGGTGGGGAGGTGTTACGGACCAGAGCCCAACGTCCGAGCACGGAGCAGTGACGACCACGCCATATGTGGGTCAGCTCCCGAAACCCCCTCCAAATGGACTGCGCCATCAAGTGAGGACGAGAAATACCAGCCACAAGGGCTAGTTTCCCGTCCTGATCAGCTCATAACACAGCCGCTGCTGACCTCTGGTGAGGTGGCGCTCAGACAGCAACGCCATCTATGGAGTGGATAGGTGGGCGTTTGGGTCAGACCCGGGAAGTGACGTGCCCTAGTGTGTAATCGTTACTGATGACGTGTCTGATTAGAGAGTCGACCTGGGACTGCTGTAATGGAAGTTGGATCAGTCTACCCAGGGCAGCCGTCTTGTCTCCAAGAGTTTGCTGTAGCAGCTGTGAGTCGCCCCCCGGATGAACACTGTGGTGTTACCCTGCCTGTGACGTGGCAGTTGAGGGATTGTAGTACCCGGGACTGACTGGTGGAGATGCTTAACCACTGGGGTGTTGTGGCAAGGAGAGTGGTCTGTGGGATCACACGAGGCTCCTGACTAGGGTTCGTGACCTTAGTATCGATCGTGGAGTGGCCTAACCAGATCGTGGAGTGGCCTAACCAGCGTCGCTGTTCGGAACCTGACAGCTATTGGCTGGACTTGTGGTTGATGGCCTCCACGACGGTGCCCCCAGTGGAACTCTGATTTGGCTGGCCTGTGGCCAGGGTAGACTCGTCAGGATTAAAGGATTCGTCACAAGGCCACAAGAGCACCAAGAGCTTAGCACTTAGCATCGTGAGCACCGTGAACGTCCAGGGTCTTCAGAAGAAGACTACGTTGTGCATTCTAGTGTTTATAACCCCCCCCCCCCGTGTAATCGTTTATATAGTATTTATGGTGATGGTATTAATTATATTATTATGTTTTTGACTTTATTTCCCTTCCCCTTTAATTTACTTGCGTTACGGATCTCATCCCTTGAAAGCCACTACTGGCTTGGGGCCGGATACCCTTCCTCTAGCAACATCAGAGTAAGAACCAGGTTGCGTCCCGAGAGGGCCGTAACAGTCATGTATGGTGGCGTAGTGAACCTTGTGGTCATGTATGGTGGTGAACCTTGTGGTCATGTATGGTGGTGTGGTGAACCTTGTGGTCATGTATGGTGGCGTGGTGAACCTTGTGGTCATGTATGGTGGCGTGGTGAAACTTGTGGTCATGTATGGTGGCCTGGTGAACGTTGTGGTCATGTATGCTGGTGTGGCGAACCTTGTGGTCATGTATGCTGGTGTGGTGAACCTTGTGGTCATGTATGGTGGTGTGGTGAACCTTGTGGTCATGTATGGTGGTTTCGTGAACCTTGTGGTCATATATGGTGTGGTGAACCTTGTGGTCATGTATGGTGGTGTGGTGAACCTTGTGGTCATGTATGATGGTGTGGTGTATCTTGTGGTCATGTATGATGGTATGGTGAAACCTGTGGTCATGTATGGTGGTGTGGTGAACCTTGTGGTCATGTATGGTGGTGTGGTGAACCTTGTGGTCATGTATGGTGGTGTGGTGAACCTTGTGGTCATGTATGCTGGTGTGGTGAACCTTGTGGTCATGTATGGGGGTGTGGTGAACCTTGTGGTCATGTATGCTGGTGTGGTGAACCTTGTGGTCATGTATGGTGGTGTGGTGAACCTTGTGGTCATGTATGCTGGTGTGGTGAACCTTGTGGTCATGTATGGTGGTGTGGTGATCCCTTTGGTTATGTATGATGGTGTGGTGAACCTTGTGGTCATGTATGGTGGTGTGGTGATCCCTTTGGTCATGTATGATGGTGTGGTGAACTTTGTGGTCATGTATGGTGGTGTGGTGAACCTTGTGGTCATGTATGGTGGAGTGGTGAACCTTGTGGTCATATATGGTGTGGTGAACCTTATGGTCATGTATGGTGGTGTGGTGAACCCTGTGGTCATGTATGGTGTTGTAGTGAACCTTGTGGTCATGTATGGTGTGGTAAACCTTGTGGTCATGTATGTGTGTGTGGTGAACCCTGTGGTCATGTATGGTGTGCTGAACCTTGTGGTCATGTATGCTGGTGTGGTGAACCCTGTGGTCATGTATGCTGGTGTGGTGAACCTTGTGGTCATGTATGCTGATGTGGTGAACCTTGTGGTCATGTATGCTAGCGTGGTGAACCTTGTGGTCATGTATGGTGGTGTGGTGAACCTTGTGGTCATGTATGCTTGTGTGGTGAACCTTGTGGTCATGTATGGTGGTGTGGTGAACCTTGTGGTCATGTATGGAGTGGTGAACCTTGTGGTCATGTATGCTTGTGTGGTGAACCTTGTGGTCATGTATGGTGGTGTGGTGAACCTTGTGGTCATGTATGGTGTGGTGAACCTTGTGGTCATGTATGCTGATGTGGTGAACCTTGTGGTCACGTATGCTGGTGTGGTGAACCTTGTGGTCATGTATGCTGGTGTGGTGAACCTTGTGGTCATGTATGGGGGTGTGGTGAACCTTGTGGTCATGTATGTTGGTGTGGTGAACCTTGTGGTCATGAATGGTGGTGTGGTGAACCTTGTGGTCATGTATGGTGTGGTGAACCTTGTGGTCATGTATGCTGGTGTGGTGAACCTTGTGGTCATGTATGGGGGTGTGGTGAACCTTGTGGTCATGAATGGTGGTGTGGTGAACCTTGTGGTCATGTATGGTGGTGTGGTGAACCTTGTGGTCATGTATGCTGATGTGGTGAACCTTGTGGTCACGTATGCTGGTGTGGTGAACCTTGTGGTCATGTATGCTGGTGTGGTGAACCTTGTGGTCATGTATGGGGGTGTGGTGAACCTTGTGGTCATGTATGCTGGTGTGGTGAACCTTGTGGTCATTAATGGTGGTGTGGTGAACCTTGTGGTCATGTATGGTGTGGTGAACCTTGTGGTCATGTATGCTGGTGTGGTGAACCTTGTGGTCATGTATGGGGGTGTGGTGAACCTTGTGGTCATGTATGCTGGTGTGGTGAACCTTGTGGTCATGAATGGTGGTGTGGTGAACCTTGTGGTCATGTATGGTGTGGTGAACATTGTGGTCACGTATGCTGGTGTGGTGAACCTTGTGGTCATGTATGGGGGTGTGGTGAACGTTGTGGTCATGTATGCTGGTGTGGTGAACCTTGTGGTCATGAATGGTGATGTGGTGAACCTTGTGGTCATGTATGGTGGTGTGGTGAACCTTGTGGTCATGTATGCTGATGTGGTGAACCTTGTGGTCACGTATGCTGGTGTGGTGAACCTTGTGGTCATGTATGGTGGTGTGGTGAACCTTGTGGTCATGTATGGTGTGGTGAACCTTGTGGTCATGTATGGTGTGGTGAACCTTGTGATCATGTATGCTGGTGTGGTGAACATTGTGGTCATGTAAGCTGGTGTGGTGAACCTTGTGGTCATGTATGCTGGTGTGGTGAACCTTGTGGTCATGTATGGTGGTGTGGTGAACCTTGTGGTCATGTATGCTGGTGTGGTGAACCTTTTGGTCATGTATGCTGGTGTGGTGAACCTTGTGGTCATGTATGGTGGTGTGGTGAACCTTGTGGTCATGTATGGTGGTGTGGTGAACCTTGTGGTCATGTATGGTGTGGTGAACCTTGTGGTCATGTATGGTGTGGTGAACCTTGTGGTCATGTATGCTGGTGTGGTGAACATTGTGGTCATTTATGCTGGTGTGGTGAACCTTGTGGTCATGTATGCTGGTGTTATGAACCTTGTGATCATGTATGGTGGTGTGGTGAACTCTGTGGTCATGTATGGTGGTGTGGTGAACCTTGTGGTCATGTATGCTGGTGTGGTGAACCATGTGATCATGTATGCTGGTGTGGTGAACCTTATGGTCATGTATGCTGGTGTGGTGAACCTTGTGCTCATGTATGGTGTGGTGAACCTTATGGTCATGTATGCTGGTGTGGTGAACCTTGTGGTTATGTATGGTGGTGTGGTGAACCTTGTGGTCATGTATGCTGGCCTGGTGATCCTTGTGGTCATGTATGCTGGTGTGGTGAACCTTGTGGTCATGTATGGTGGTGTGGTGAACCTTGGGGTCATGTATGGTGTGGTGAACCTTGTGGTCATGTATGCTGGTGTGGTGAACCTTGTGGTCATGTATGGTGTGGTGAACCTTGTGGTCATGTAAGGTGTGGTGAACCTTGTGGTCATGTATGGTGGTGTGGTGAACCTTGTGGTCATGTATGGTGGTGTGGTAAACCTTGTGGTCATGTATGGTGGCGTGATGAACCTTGTGGTCATGTATGCTGGTGTGGTGAACCTTGTGGACATGTATGCTGGTGTGGTGAACCTTGTGGTCATGTATGGTGGTGTGGTGAACCTTGTGGTCGTGTATGCTGGTGTGGTGAACCTTGTGGTCATGTATGGTGTGGTGAACCTTGTGGTCATGTATGGTGTTGTAGTAAACTTGTGGTCATGTATGGTGGTGTGGTGAACCTTGTGGTCATGTATGGTGGTGTGGTAAACTTGTGGTCATGTATGGTGGTGTGGTGAACCTTGTGGTCATGTATGGTGGTGTGGTGAACCTTGTGGTCATGTATGCTGGTGTGGTGAACCTTGTGGTCATGTATGCTGGTGTGGTGAACCATGGGGTCATGTATGGTGGTGTTGTGAACCTTGTGGTCATGTATGGTGGCGTGGTGAGCCTTGTGGTCATGTATGCTGATGTGGTGAACATTGTGGTCATGTATGCTGATGTGATGAACCTTGTGGTCATGTATGGTGGCGTGGTGAATCTTGTGGTCATGTATGCTGGTGTGGTGAACCCTGTGGTCATGTATGCTGAAGTGGTGAGCCTTGTGGTCATGTATGCTGATGTGGTGAACCTTGTGGTCATGTATGCTGAAGTGGTGAGACTTGTGGTCATGTATGATGGTTTGGTGAACCTTGTGGTCATGTATGGTGTGGTGAACCTTGTGGTCATGTATGCTGAAGTGGTGAACCTTGTGGTCATGTATGCTGATGTGGTGAACCTTGTGGTCATGTATGGTGGTGTGGTGAACCTTGTGGTCATGTATGGTGGTGTGGTGAACCTTGTGGTCATGTATGCTGGTGTGGTGAACCTTGTGGTCATTTATGGTGGTGTGGTGAACCTTGTGGTCATGTATGGTGGTGTGGTGAACCTTGTGGTCATGTATGCTGGTGTGGTGAACCTTGTGGTCATGTATGGTGGTGTGGTGAACCTTGTGGTCATGTATGGTGGTGTGGTGAACCTTGTGGTCATGTATGGTGTGGTGAACCTTTTGGTCACGTATGCTGGTGTGGTGAACCTTGTGGTCATGTATGGTGTGGTGAACCTTGTGGTCATGTATGGTGGTGTGGTGAACCTTGTGGTCATGTATGCTGGTGTGGTGAACCTTGTGGTCATGTATGGTGTGGTGAACCTTATGGTCATGTATGGTGATGTGGTGAACCTTGTGGTCATGTATGGTGTGGTGAACCTTGTGGTCATGTATGCTGGTGTGGTGAACCCTGTGGTCATGTATGGTGGCGTGGTGAACCTTTTGGTCATGTATGCTGGTGTGGTGAACCCTGTGGTCATGTATGCTGATGTGGTGAACCTTGTGGTCATGTATGCTGGTGTGGTGAACCTTGTGGTCATGTATGGTGGTGTGGTGAACCTTGTGGTCATGTATGGTGGTGTGGTGAACCTTGTGGTCATGTATGGTGGCGTGGTGAACCTTGTGGTCATGTATGGTGGTGTGGTGAACCTTGTGGTCATGTATGGTGGTGTGGTGAACCTTGTGGTCATGTATGGTGGTGTGGTGAACCTTGTGGTCATGTATGCTGATGTGGTGAGCCTTGTGGTCATGTATGATGGTTTGGTGAACCTTGTGGTCATGTATGGTGGTGTGGTGAACCTTGTGGTCATGTATGGTGGTGTGGTGAACCTTGTGGTCATGTATGGTGGTGTGGTGAACCTTGTGGTCATGTATGGTGGCGTGGTGAACCTTATGGTCATGTATGGTGGTGTGGTGAACCTTGTGATCATGTATGGTGGTGTGGTGAACCTTGTGGTCATGTATGGTGGTGTGGTAAACCTTGTGGTCATGTATGGTGGTGTGGTGAACCTTGTGGTCATGTATGGTGGCGTGGTGAACCTAGTGGTCATGTATGGTGTGGTGAACCTTGTGGTCATGTATGGTGTGGTGAACCTTGTGGTCATGTATGGTGGCGTGGTGAACCTTATGGTCATGTATGGTGTGGTGAACCTTGTGGACATGTATGGTGTGGTGAACCTTGTGGTCATGTATGGTGGCGTGGTGAATCTTATGGTCATGTATGGTGTGGTGAACCTTGTGGTCATGTATGGTGTGGTGAACCTTGTGGTCATGTATGGTGGCGTGGTGAACCTTGTGGTCATATATGGTGTGGTGAACCTTGTGGTCATGTATGCTGGTGTGGTGAACCTTGTGGTCATGTATGATGGTGTGGTGAACCTTGTGGTCATATATGGTGGTGGGGTGAACCTTATTGTCATGTATGGTGTGGTGAACCTTGTGGTCATGTATGGTGGCGTGGTGAACCTTATGGTCATGTATGGTGTGGTGAACCTTGTGGTCATGTATGGTGTGGTGAACCTTATGGTCATGTATGGTGGTGTGGTGAACCTTGTGGTCATGTATGGTGGTGTGGTGAACCTTGTGGTCATGTACGCTGGTGTGGTGAACCTTATGGTCATGTATGGTGGTGTGGTGAACCTTGTGGTTATGTATGGTGGCGTGGTGAACCTTGTGGTCATGTATGGTGGTGTGGTGAACCTTGTGGTCATGTATGGTGGTGTGGTGAACCTTGTGGTCATGTATGGTGGTGTGGTGAACCTTGTGGTCATGTATGCTGGTGTGGTGAACCTTGTGGTCATGTATGGTGGTTTGGTGAACCATGTGGTCATGTATGGTGGTGTGGTGAACCTTGTGGTCATGTATGCTGGTGTGGTGAACCCTGTGGTCATGTATGGTGGTGTGGTGAACCTTGTGGTCATGTATGCTGGTGTGGTGAACCTTGTGGTCATGTATGGTGGTGTGGTGAACCTTGTGGTCATGTATGCTGGTGTGGTGAACCTTGTGGTCATGTACGGTGGTGTGGTGAACTTTGTGGTCATGTATGGTGGTGTGGTGAACCTTGTGGTCATGTTTGCTGGTGTGGTGAACCTTGTGGTCATGTATGCTGGTGTGGTGAACCTTGTGGTCATGTATGGTGGTGTGGTGAACCTTGTAGTCATGTATGGTGGCGTGGTGAACCTTGTGGTCATGTATGGTGTGCTGAACCTTGTGGTCATGTATGGTGTGGTGAACCTTGTGGTCATGTTTGCTGGTGTGGTGAACCTTGTGGTCATGTATGGTGGCGTGGTGAACCTTGTGGTCATGTATGGGTGGTGAACCTTGTGGTCATGTATTGTGGTGTGGTGAACCTTGTGGTCATGTATGGTGGTGTGGTGAACCTTGTGGTCATGTATGGTGGTGTGGTGAACCTTGGGGTCATGTATGGTGGTGTGGTGAACCTTGTGGTCATGTATGCTGGTGTGGTGAACCTTGTGGTCATGTATGGTGGTGTGGTGAACCTTGTGGTCATGTATGGGTGGTGAACCTTGTGGTCATGTATGGTGGCGTGGTGAACCTTGTGGTCATGTATGGGTGGTAAACCTTGTGGTCATGTATGGTGGTGTGGTAAACCTTGTGGTCATGTATGCTGGTGTGGTGAACCTTGTGGTCATGTATGGGTGGTAAACCTTGTGGTCATGTATGGTGGCGTGGTGAACCTTGTGGTCATGTATGGGTGGTGAACCTTGTGGTCATGTATGGTGGTGTGGTAAACCTTGTGTTCATGTATGGTGGTGTGGTGAACCTTGTGGTCATGTATGGTGGTGTGGTAAACCTTGTAGTCATGTATGGTGGTGTGGTGAACCTTGTGGTCATGTATGGTGGTTTGGTAAACCTTGTGGTCATGTATGGTGGTGTGGTAAACCTTGTGGTCATGTATGCTGGTGTGGTGAACCTTGTGGTCATGTATGATGGTGTGGTAAACCTTGTGGTCATGTATGGTGGTGTGGTGAACCTTGTGGTCATGTATGGTGGTGTGGTGAACCTTGTGGTCATGTATGGTGGTGTGGTAAACCTTGTGGTCATGTATGCTGGTGTGGAAAACCTTGTGGTCATGTATGATGGTGTGGTAAACCTTGTGGTCATGTATGGTGGTGTGGTGAACCTTGTGGTCATGTATGGTGGTGTGGTGAACCTTGTGGTCATGTATACTGGTGTGGTGAACCTTGTGGTCATGTATGGTGGTGTGGTGAACCTTGTGGTCATGTATGGTGGTGTGGTAAACCTTGTGGTCATGTATGGTGGCGTGGTGAACCTTGTGGTCATGTATGGGTGGTGAACCTTGTGGTCATGTATGGTGGTGTGGTAAACCTTGTGGTCATGTATGGTGGTGTGGTGAACCTTGTGGTCATGTATACTGGTGTGGTGAACCTTGTGGTCATGTATGGTGGTGTGGTGAACCTTGTGGTCATGTATGATGGTGTGGTAAACCTTGTGGTCATGTATGGTGGTGTGGTGAACCTTGTGGTCATGTATGCTGGTGTGGTGAACCTTGTTGTCATGTATGGTGTGGTGAACCTTGTGGTCATGTATGGTGGTGTGGTGAACCTTGTGGTCATGTATGGTGTGGTGAACCTTGTGGTCATGTATGGGTGGTGTGTTGAACCTTGTGGTCATGTATGCTGGTGTGGTGAACCTTGTGGTCATGTATACTGGTGTGGTGAACCTTGTGGTCATGAATGGTGGTGTGGTGAACCTTGTGGTCATGTATGGCGTGGTGAACCTTGTGGTCATGTATACTGGTGTGGTGAACCTTGTGGTCATGTATGGTGTGGTGAACCTTGTGGTCATGTATGGTAGTGTGGTGAACCTGGTGGTCGTGAACGCTAGCGTAGTGGATGTAGTTCTTACAACGCCAAGGTAGAGGTAGACATGTGGTTATAATTGTTTGTAGTGTGGATCTTCAACATCACTCACAGAGAGCACCATTAGTGTGTACAATATTTAACACACTTGACACTACTGTGGAGACTATGTATCTGTGGCCGACGTCTTCAGATGAGTGTAGAGACACGTTTGTCCCATGAGACTTACTCATTACTTAATACAGACATTATTTGTAAACTTCCACAAGTAAATTCTAAACAGCATCACACTCAGCTGCCCAGCAAGAAGCAGCATAAGAGCTCACAACATAACCTCTCCTGCATCTCCTGATCTTCAAGAAATATTCCCACAGTCAGTGATTCCATCTTTTTCAAAAGAAAACGATCTTAACATTCGATGGGAGACTTAAACTTTGAGGACTTCGGTGCCTGTCACCATCAACTTTACATGTTTTTCCTCAATAAAAAAAATAGTTTGTTTGAGAAGGGTGAACGATTGGCCCAAGACATGAACATTTTAGACGCTAGCGGATCTCCCACCTACTTGATATGGTATTGATTGTTTACATTCTATTATTTCTTGATTAATGAAATACTATTAATCTTTTGTTGAACTTTAAAACAAATACTTTTATGAAATAACAAAAATTAAGATTACCACAAACCTCTTTTTGGTAGACGATGATAACCTGAGGATGTCTGAAGTGCCACCAGCTCTAAACTCCCTCTTTAACCGAGCGCTTTTTGCTGCTTGCTTTAACAAAAGCTTAACGCTCGCTGGTTTACCAAAAGCTGTAGGCTGGAGAGTTGTTGAGGAAAGTTTGTCTTCAATCACGTATCACATCACACCAGGACACACTGTGAATGTGGCCAAGTGTCACACACAGGTCAAGGCCTTGTGGTCACTCAATGGTCAGGACCTCCGGGACACCATGAACAGTGTTCACAACAGATAATATCAATACATCCTGGTAAAACCAAAAGCAAGACACTTCACACACACGAGAACTGTTAACAGTACACTACTCACAACTACACTGCCATCAACGGTAACACACGAGAACTGTTAACAGTACACTACTCACAACTACACTGGCGTCAACAGTAACACCAGATAAGAGACACAAGTCACCGCTACGCTTATCTATAACGAGGTGGACGGAACGTTGAGCGACAAAAAGCGACACCAGTGAGAAAAATATGGGTTCCTTTCTAGATTATCTTCCACACTAATGAGACAACTCTCTGGTATCTGCTATGTTACTGGTGATATTTATCACACACTACCGGTCTGTGTGTACTCTGTGCTTCCTCTGTGTTACTGCAACCCGCTCTGGCTATAACGTAGTACCTATGTGGCCAAAGGCTTATATGCTAATGTTCATAGTTTATCTGTGGTAGATTTCCAGCTATTTCCTATCACCAGGCACCAACCCTTCCTCAAGTACCATAGTCTCCTAGTACCCGTCACATTACTGTAAAGAGCATAAGGGTCCGTTTGCTCAAATTTTAATGGATGCTTGTATTTTTCCAGTAAAACTTCTGATGTGAAATTTACGTACTATTTTCTATGTTATTCGAGTATCATGGATAAGCTACATCCAATTGAAGGCTCGTAGTTTTGTTTTGAGAAATCATGGTAGTTTTAAATAAATTATAATAAGCATTAAAAATTATTACATATTATTATGGGGCTCTAAGTGAATTTAATATACAATTGTGTGTGATTTGAAATCTAAAGAGAGTGAATTGCAGGAACGTCAACAGAAAATGATAATAATAATAATATTAATATTTTATTTAGGAAAAGTACATACATGCAGAGTTACAAACATTTTGATTGATTTATAGATAGAGCTAGTACATACAATACCTAAAGCCACTAGTACACATAGCGTTTCGGACAAAACAACCCGAAGTTAAGTTGAAATGGGGTACACTACTGAAAACAGGATAGATCTATGGTCCACAACAAATCTCACGATGAGTCCACTACCACCTAAAAGGATAGGTATGGGGTCCACTATCACCTGTTGGATGGGTATGGGGTCCACTACCACCTATAGGATGGGTATAGGATGGTCCATTACAGCCTCATGATTGGCATGGGGTGAATTACTGCCCACAGCATGGAGTCCACTACCGCCAACAGGAAGACTATGGGGTTCACTTCCATCCACTGGATGGTTATGAGGTCCACTACCCCAAAGCATGGGTATGGGGTCCACTACCGCCCAGAGGATGAATGTATGGTCCACTTCCTCCTTTATGATGGTGTTACGGCCCTCTCGGGTCGTAACTGGGTTCTTACTCTGATGTTGTTAGAGGAAGGGTATCCGGCCCCAAGCCAGTAGTGGCTTTCAAGGGATGAGATCCGTAACGCAAGTAAAATAAAAGGGGAAGGGAAAGAAAGGCAAAAACTTAATATTATATAATGATCACCTTCACCAATAAATATATATAAACGATTACACGGGGGGGGGGGGGGGGTATAAACACTATACTACACTGTTGTCTTCTTCTGAAGACTCTGGATCCTCTCGATGCCAAGTTCTCGGTGCTCTCGTGGCCTCACGACGAATCCTTCGAGAAGCTGAGTCTACCCCGGCCACAGGCCAGCCAAAACACAGTTCCACTGGGGGCACCGCCGTGGAGGCCGTCAACCACAAGTCCAGCAGATGGCTGGCAGGTTCCGGATCAGCAACGCTGGTCAGGCCACTCCACGAGCGATACTAGGGTAGCGCCCTAGTCAGGAGCCTCGCGTGATACCACAGATCACTCTCCTGTCCACAATACCCCAGTGGTTAATCGTCTCCACCAGTCAGTCCCGGGTACGACAATCCTTCAACTGCCGCTTCACAGGCAGGGTAACACCACAGTGTTCATCCGGGAGGCGACTCACAACTGCTGCAGCAAAACACTTGGTGTCGAGACGGCTGCCTTGGGTAGACTGACTCAACTTCCATTACAGCAGTCCCAGGTCGACTCTGTAATCAGACACGTCATCAGTACCAGGGACACACAAAAGCACCTCACTTACAGGCTCAGACACAAACGCCCACCTATCCACTCCATAGATGGCGTTGTCGTCTGAGCACCACCTCACCAGAGGTCAGCAGCGGCTGTGTTGTGAGCTGAACAGGACTGGAAACTGGCCCGTGTGGCCAGTACACGTCGTCCTCACCAGGTGTCGTCGTCCATTTGGAGAGGGTTTCGGGAGCTGACCCACAGATGGCGTGGTCGTCACTGCTCCAGGCTCGGACGCTGGATCCGGGTCCGTAACAGATGGGTATGTGGCCCAGTACCGCCCACAGGATGAGTATGGGGTCCCCTAAGACCCTCAGGAGAAGTATGGGTTATACTACTGCCCACATGATAGGTATGGGGGGAGCACTACCGCCCGGAAAATGGGTGAATAGTTCACTTCTGCCCACAGAATGGGTATGGGTCCTCTACCGCCCCGGGATGGGACCCCCAGGTGTCCACTACTACCTGAAGATGGTTATGGAGTCCGCTACTGCCTACAGGATCAAGTACTGCCCCATACCCATCCGGTAGTGCCTATGGGATCTGGTGCTCTAGGTGGGACCAAAGAGCCAAAGCTCAACACATGAAAGCACAATTAGGTGAGTACAGGATGGGTATGGCGTCCTCTACCCTCCACAGAATGGGTACTGGGTCAACTACTGCACACAGGATGGGTACTGGGTCAACTACTGCACACAGGATGGGTACTGGGTCAACTACTGCACACAGGATGGGTACTGGGTCAACTACTGCACACAGGATGGGTACTGGGTCAACTACTGCACACAGGATGGGTACTGGGTCAACTACAGCTCACGGGTTGGTGCATGGGGCCAACTACAGCTCATGGGTTGGGGTATGGGGTCAACTACAGCTCATGAGTTGGGGTATGGGGTCAACTACAGCTCACGGGTTGGGGTATGGGGTCAACTACAGCTCACGAGTTGGGGTATGGGGTCTACTACTGCTCATGGGTTGGGATATGGGGTCAACTTCAGCTCACGGGTAGGAGTATGGGGTCAATTACAGCTCACGGGTTGGGGTATGGGGTCAAGTACAGCAAAGGGTTGATGTATGGGATTAACTACAGCTCACTGGTTGGGGTATGGGGTCCTCTACAGCTCACGGGTTGGGGTATGGGGTTAACTACTGTAACAGGTTGGAATATGGGGTCAACTTCCGCTCACGAGTTGGGGTATGGGTCCACTATTGCTCATGGGTTGGGGTATGGGGTCAACTACAGCTCATGGGTTGGGGTATGGGGTCAAGTACAGCTCACTGGTTGGGGTATGGGGTCCTCTACAGCTCATTGGTTGGGGTATGGGGTCCACTGCAGTTCACGGGTTGGGGTATGGGGTCAAATCAAGCTCATTGGTTGGGGTATGGGGTCAACTACAGTCACATATTTAGGTATGGGGTCCACTTCAGCTCACGGGTTGGGGTATGGGGTCCACTACAGCTCACGGGTTGGGGAATGGGGTCAACTACAGCTCACGGGTTGGGGTATGGGGTCAACTACAGCTCACGGGTTGGGGTATGGGGTCAACTATAGCTCACGGGTTGGGGTATGGGGTCAACTACAGCTCACGGGTTGGGGTATGGGGTCAACTACAGCTCACGGGTTGGGGTATGGGGTCAACTATAGCTCACGGGTTGGGGTATGGGGTCAACTACAGCTCACGGGTTGGGGTATGGTGTCAACTACAGCTCATGGGATGGGGTTTTGCTCAACTACAGCTCACGGGTTGGGGTATGGTGTCAACTATAGCTCACAGATTGGGGTATGGGGTAAACCTTAGCTCACGGGTTTGGGTATGGGGTCAACTACAGCTTTTGGAATCGGGGTATGGGGTCAACTGCAGCTCATGGGTTGGTGTATGGGGTCAACTACAGCTCAAGGTTTGGGGTATGGGGTGAACCATAGCTCACGGGTTGGGGTATGGGGTCAACTACAGGTCAAGGGTTGGTGTATGGGGTCAATTACAGCTAACGGGTTGGGGTATGGGCTCCACTACAGCTCACGGGTTGGGGTATGGGGTCAACTACAGGTCATGGGTTGGGGTATGGGGTCAAGTACAGCTCACAAGTTGGGGTATGGGGTCAACTACAGCTCACAGATTGGGGTATAGGGTGAACTTTAGCTCACGGGTTGGGGTATGGGGTCAACTACAGCTCACGGGTTGGGGTATGGGGTCAGATACAGCTTATAGGCTGGGGTATGTGGTCCACTACAGCTCATGGCTTGGGGTATGGGGTCAACTTCAGCTCACGGGTTGGGTTATGGGGTCAACTACAGCTCATGGGTTTTGGTATGGGGGTCAACTACTGTCACGGGTTGGGGTATGGGGTCAC
>NC_091156.1:47343998-47436498 GCF_040958095.1 Procambarus clarkii
AGTGTTTAAACATGATAACAATTGCTCCAACATCCAGCCAAGCTTCAAGGTCGGTTATCGTGACCAGGACCAACACGACAGTAACAAACATTATTGTAAATTGCATTACTGAAGGAACATATATATAAAAAAGACATAATCATAAACAAAATATATGTTTTTATTTAGGTTTGCAGGATATTAATCAACGCTTTAAGTTACGTTTACAATACTAAAGCATACCTCAGAAAGCCAAGCCAATGGCTACTTTTGTCAAAATATTAGAGTAAAACTATTTTAGATAAGCAAAAAGAAGTATTACAGGAACACGAAACATAAGATGTATGATCACCACAGTGCTCCGCTTAACTCATTCCGGGTAATGTTCATCTGATCCAACACCTCTCCAACATGTATCTATAGAGAATATATTTTATACGGTATATTATAATGATAGCAATACCAGTAGCGCCAGAGAAGCTAACTGGTTACGTGTTCCACTCGATGACCACCATGTTAATGTGACCACACAGCCAGGGAATTTTCCACTGGATAACTACCATGTTAATGTGACCACACAGCCAGAGAATGTTCCACTGGATGACTGCCATGTTAATGTGACCACACAGCCAGAGAATGTTCCACTGGATGACTACCATGTTAATGTGACCACACAGCCAGGAAATGTTCCACTTGATGACCACCATGTTAATGTGACCACACATTAACATTGGGAATGTTACATTGGAAGGAAATGCCTCTGTACCTGAAACATTTGCAGAAAGACTGAGTAAGAGCCCAGAAGCAATGGACACAGTGAGGGAGGTTGCCATGCAAGCAGCTACCTCACAGGAAGCAGCAAGGTGCACCAGTCAGCTGCTGGAGAGAAAAAGATCAGTGGTAGTTGTAGGCATCAAAGAACAGGAAGGATCCAACAGGCAGGAATTGAATAGCAAGGATAGAGAGGCAGTACATAGGCTACTGAAGGGGTTACAGATGGAAGGGGCTGAACAAAACATTGAGAAGGTTTTCAGGTTGGGCTGGTACAACAAGGACAGAAACCGACTTGTAAAGGTGGTGTTTACAAACGAAGCCACGAAGGAGGATATTCTCGAAAAGAAGAGTCGTCTGCAGTATGTGGAGGGATACAAAAAAGTATTCCTGCAGAGGGACAGGACGAAGGAGGAGAGATTCAGGGCATCAGAGGCAAAGAGGAAGCGCAGGGAGAGAGGAGTAAACCAGGAAATTGCAGCCCCCAACACAACAGTCCCAGAGAAGAGAGGGGAACCCAAAGCCAGCATCCCAGCAACACCAGAGGGGAGGGCAACATCACCACCCCCTGTGCATAGAAACCCTCCCTTCCCATCACCCTACCTGCCCCCCACCCAAATGATAACCCAACCCTCCCTCCCTCCCCCCACCCCATTCTGATCCTGTCACCCCCCCCCCATTCCCACCATGTCCCCCTCCCTCCTTTCTCCCCCCTCCCCTTTGTCCACCCTCCCCCTTCATCCCATACCCTCCCTATCCCTCCTCACCCCGTATCCTCCATATCCTCCCCAATCTCCTTAACCCACACCCTACCTGTCCCCCCTTCCCTTCAACCCCTACCCCCCACCCCAAAATCCTCTGAGACCCTGCAAACCCCCTCACAGATTTCTCACCCAGGGAACAGCTTTCCACATGGGTAGAGTGCTCGCCAAGAAGGGGGCAAGAAAATGAACAAAAGAAAGTGAGCTTCAAGGCAATGTACACTAACATAGATGGGATTACAAATAAAACAAGTGAACTCGGAAAATGGGCACTAGAAGAAAACCCAGAGATAATAGAACTCACAGAAACAAAGCTAGTGAAAATCACAACAAATGCAGTGTTTCCACAGGGCTACCAGGTAGTGAGCAAAGAGAGAGAAGGGAGAGGTGGAGGTAGTGTAACTTTGCTAATAAGAGAAGGTTGGAGTTTTGAAGATTAGGAAATTCAGAACTGTGAAGGTTTCAGTGACTATATATTAGGCACCATAGCAACTGGAGGACAGAAAATTATAGTAGTAGTCACATATAACCCCCCCCGAACGACAGAAGACCTAGACAGGAATATGATAGAAACAACTTGGCCACCATTGACATAATAGAGAGAGCAGCTTCTGTGGCTAGCAGGAACGGATCCAGACTACTAATCATGGGAGACTTCAACCATGGTAAGTTAGATTGGGGGAACAGAGACCCACATGGAGGACCAGACACAAGGAGAGCAAAGCTGCTGGATGTGGCAACAAGAAACTTTCTAAGTCAACACGTCAAGGGACCGACAAGAATGAGAGGAGGGGATGAACCAGCCTTGCTTGATCTGATATTTACCCTAAATGAGTCGGATATAAGGGAAGTTAAATTGGAAGCCTCCTTGGGAATGAGTGATCATTGTATATTGAACTTTGAGTACCTGGTTGAGCTAGGAATTATTACCCCCAAAAAAGAACTGGGAAACAAAGGGCTAGCGTACCGAAAGGGAAACAATGAGGAGATGAATAAATTCCTAAGGGATATACATTGGGACACAGAACTCAGAACCAAGTCCGTGCAAGACATGATGGACTATGTCACCCAAAAGTGTCAGAAGGCTGTAAGCAGGTTTGTCACGGCCCGACAGGAAAAAACAGAGAAGCAAAAGAAATATCCGTGGTTTAATAGGGAATGTATGAAAGCAAAGGAGCTGAACAAAAGGGCTTGGAGGAACTTCCGTAATAACAGAACACTGGAAAGTAGAGAGAGATACCAGAGAACCAGGAACGAGTATGTTAGTATGAGAAGAGCAGCTGAGAAAAGGTATGAAAATGATATAGCTAATAAAGCCAAGACCGAACCAAAGCTACTACACAGTCACATCAGGAGGAAACAGGTGATGATGAAACTTAGGGTGGGCGAGGACAGGTACACAGAGAATGACAAAGAGGTGTGTGAAGAACTCAACAAAAGGTTCCAGGAGGTCTTTACAATAGAACAGGGAGACGTCACGGCGCTAGGAGAGGTGGCAGCAAACAAGGTGACCTTGGAAAGGTTCGAAATTACATGAGATGAGGTCAAGAAGCACCTATTGGAGCTGGATGTGAGAAAAGCTATGTGGCCAGACGGAATCTCACCATGGGTATTGAAAGAGTGTGCAGGAGCACTTTGCTTGCCACTCTCCCTAGTGTATAGTAGGTCACTGGAAACGGGAGACCTGCCAGAAATATGGAAGACTGCTAATGTAGTACCAATATACAAAAAGGGTGACAGACAAGAGGCACTGAACTACAGGCCATTGTCCTTAACTTATATACCATGCAAGGTGATGGAGAAGATTGTGAGAAAAAACCTAGTAACACATCTGGAGAGAAGAGACTTCGTGACTACCCATCAACATGGGTTTAGGGAGGGTAAATCTTGCCTTACAGGCTTGATAGAATTCTACGATCAGGCGAGAAAGATTAAAGCAAGAAAGAGAAGGATGGGGCGGACTGCATTTTTTCTGCAAAGGAAAGTCTTTGACACAGTAACCCATAAAAGGTTGATGCATTAGCTGGAGAAACAGGCAGGAGTAACTGGTAGGGCGCTCCAGTGGATAACGGAGTACCTAAGCAATAGGAAGCAGAGAGTTACATTGAGGGGTGAGACCTCAGAATGGCGTGAAGTCACTAGTGGAGTCCCACAGGGCTCAGTACTTGGACCTATCCTGTTTCTGATATACGTAAATGATCTCCCAGAGGGTATAGACTCATTCCTCTCAATGTTTGCTGACGACGCCAAAATTATGAGAAAGATTAAGACAGAGGACAGCTTGAGGCTTCAAGAAGACCTAGACAAGCTGCAGGAAAGGTCGAACAAATGACTGTTAGAGTTTATCCCAAGCAAATGTAATGTAATGAAGATAGGGGTAGGTTGCAGGAGACCAGGTACAAGGTATCATTTGGAGATGAAATACTTCAGGAGTCAGAGATAGAGAGAAAGACCTGGGGGTTGATATCATGTCAGACCTGTCCCCTGAAGCTCATAACAAGAGGATAGCATCAGCAGCATATGCCAGGTTGGCTAACATAAGAACGGCCTTTAGAAACTTGTGCAAGGAATCTTTCAGAACATTATATACCACATATGTTAGACCAATCCTGGAGTATGCAGCCCCACCATGGAGTCCATATCTAGTCAAGCGTAAGACTAACTAGAAAAGGTTCAAAGGTTTTGCCACCAGACTAGTACTCGAGCTGAGAGGTATGAGCTACGAGGAGAGACTACGGGAATTAAACCTCACTTCGTTGGAAGACAGAAGAGTTAGGGGGGATATGATCACCACATTTAAGATTCTCAAGGGAATCGACAGGGTTGATAAATACAGGCTATTTAACATAAGGGGCACACACACTAGGTGACACAGGTGGAAACTGAGTGCCTAAATGAGCCACAGAGATATTAGAAAGAACTTTTTTAGTGTCAGAGTGGTTGACAAATGGAATGCATTAGGAAGTAATGTGGTAGAGGCTGACTCCATATACAGTTTCAAGTGTAGATATTATAGAACCCAATAGGCTCAGGAATTTGTACACCTGTTGATTGACGGTTGAGAGGCGGGAACAAAGACCCGGAGCTCAACCCCTGCAAGCACAACTAGGTGAGTACACAGCTAGGGAATGTTCCACTGGACGACTACCGTGTTAATGTGGACACACAGCCAGGGAGTGTTCCACTGGATGACTACCATGTTAATGTGGCCGCACAGCCAGGGAGTGTTCCACTGGATGACTACCATGTTAATGTCGCCACATAGCCAGGGAATGTTCCAATGGATGACTACCATGTTAATGTGGCCACACAGCCAGGGAATGTTCCACTGGACGACTACCATGTTAATGTGACCACACAGCCTGGGAATGTTCCACTGGATGACCACCATGTTAATGTGGCCACACAGCCTGGGAATGTTCCACTGGATGACCACCATGTTAATGTGATTATTGTAAACCGGCCATTGTAAACAAAGGCACTGCAAGGAGAGTGTTTTTGGTGAAACTTCAGCCCACAAACGGGCCTTTTACAACACAAATTTCCTCCTGCAAATTCTAGTTAGCAGGGTGACTTACAACAAAGGAATATAGTCACTATGTGTTTGCGCAACTTGCATAACAGGAGGAAGGTGCCACAGTTAGGTTAGTCTATTAGCTCAGATTTATTTGCCAGATATTTCCTGAATCTAGTATTAATCGTCCCAAGGCATGATAACACAACCTCACATGAGTAAGAGTCTCTAATATTCTTTATGTGCTACAACTGAAGTATATCTGTTCTTGGTAGATGTTACGTTCTAACATTTCCCCAGGTATATTGTGAGCACACCAAAAATTAGTTGAGCTGCGACACACCAGGACTAGATTGTCGCAATTAATACCTGCTCATGATGGATCACATGTGTTGGACCAAGTCCGAAGCTGGAAGATCAGCTCTCACACTACAAACAGCTGAGGGTATATAATACTAAACTAGCAAATAGTAGTGTGAATTAAACCCTTAAACCTTAAAAGGCGCAATAAATTTTACAGCTGGGGTGAGTCACTATTCCAGGACGGTGCACCATAGCTCTGAATGGTTGGGAGTACTTTATAAGATTTAAAAGTCCCGCGGCTACACAGGGGTTCACATCCGCTTCATCAGGGCTCTAGTAAACAGACACTATTTAAAAAAATCGTGGGCAACATTCACGGGTGTGAAGGCCTCAGTTTTGAGTGAGCAACCAAGTCAAGCGCACACAGCATGAGCTAACAACACTGCTGTTCACCTTGTGACCAGAGCATCGTCTAAAAATGTTAAAATATATATGTAACTGACATTATTTAGCCATGATAGTATTACAGAAGAGCCTGACTGTGATAAAGACTGTGTTCAATGTTCAGATATCAGTGAACACAATGCTGTTCAAGATGTTTACAGCGCTAGCCACAGCACACTGTCATTGTTTCGTCCATCTGTGAATCTTCAAACAACTTCTCATATTCCATTACAAAATAAACTTGTGGAAAAATATTCATTAACAGGATTTAGTGACCGGGATTCTGATAATAGCAGGATTGTGGTGAGAATTAGCGATGTGCGCAGTATGATGGGAGGAGGAATCTTTATGAGGAGGGAGGGAGAGATGGCGTCGTCTGGTGACTCTGTGTACTCACCTAGTTGTGCTTGCGGGGGTTGAGCTCTGGCTCTTTGGTTCAGCCTCTCAACTGTCAATCAACTGATGTACAGATTCCTGAGCCTATTGGATTCTATCACATCTACATTTGAAAGTGTGCATGGAGTCAGCCTCCACCACATCATTGTCTAATGCATTCCATCTGTTAACTACTCTGACACTGAAAAAGTTATTTCTAACGTCCCTGTGGCTCATGTGGGTACTCAGTTTCCACCTGTGTCCCCCTTGTTCGCTTACCACCCGTGTTAAAAAAAAATTCTTTATATATCCTGTCAATTCCTCTGAGAATTTTGTAGGTAGTGATCATGTCTCCCCTCACTCTTCTGTCTTCTAGATTCGTGAGGTGCATTTCTCGCAGCCTTTCTTCGTAACTTATGCCTCTTAGTTCTGGGACTAGCCTAGTGGCATATCTCTGAACTTTTTTCAAGCTTCGCCTTGTGCTTGACAAGTTACGGGCTCATTGCTGGGGCTGCATACTCCAGGATTGGTCTTACATATATGGTATACAAGGTTCTGAATGACTCCTTACACAGGTTCCTGAAGGCGGTTCTGATGTTAGCCAGTCTCGCATATGCCTCAGATGTTATTCTTTTAATGTGAATTTCAGGAGACAGGGTTGGTGTGATATCAACTCCTAGATCCTTCTCTCTGTCCGTTTCATGAAGGACTTCATCTTCCATTCTGTATTCTGTGTCTAACCTCCTGTTTCCACTGTCTAGTTTCATTACCTTACATTTACTCGGGTTGAACTTTAGTAGCCATTTGTTGGACCATTCATGCAGTCTGTCTAAGTCATCTTGTAGTCTCACACTGTCTTCCTCCGTCTTAATCCCCCTCATAATTTTTGCATCATCAGCAAAAAATGAGAGGAGTGATTCTATACCATCTGGAAGATTATTTACATATATAAGAAACAGTATGGGTATAAGGACAGAACCCTGCGCTACCCCACTGATGACGTCTCACCAATCTGATACCTCACCCTGCACAGTGACTCGCTGTCTTCTGTTACTTAGGAACTCCCTTATCCAATGGAGTACCTTCCCTTTCACTCCTGCCTGCATCTCAAGTTTTTGCACCATTCTCTGATGTGGCACTGTGTCAAAGGGTTTCTAGAAATCCAAAAATATGCAGTCTGCTCACCCCTCTCTTTCTGGCCTGTCGCCTGATTGTAGAAATCAATAAATCATGTGAGGCATGACTTACCATCCCTGAAACCATGTTGGTGTTGTGACAAAGTTTCTTCGCTCCAGATCCTCGACTAGCTATTTTCACACAATTTTCTCCATTAGCTTGCATGGCATGCAAGTTAGGGACACTAGCCTGTAGTTCAGTGCCTCCTGTCTTACCCCCTTCTTGTATATCAGAACCACGTTTGCTGTCTTCCAAATTTCTGGCAATTCACCTGTTACCAGTGATTTGTTATACACTATGAAGAGTGGCAGGCACAGTGCTTCTGCTCCTTTATTTAGTATCCATAGTGTTACGGTGCCCTCTCCTATTTCTTTTGTTTGCCCGCTTTAAGAGTCATATCAGCTCTCCCTACTGATTCTCTGAGGTTCAGGGAGTCTATTGATATAGGTAGCGACCAGACCGGCTGCCAGTTAAGGGAGAAAGTTACATTATAAGTTGTAAGTAAGGGGAAATTGGCGCCCTGATATAAAATGAAAGAGTATCCCCTAATGCAGATATGACGTTTTGGAAGGGACACTAGTCCGATCGCGGATTGGCCGACTTAGGTCGCGGGCGACCAATCAGGGCCCGCCATGACGTCACCGAGTGCCCCGGGCGGCGCCAACGTCAGAGTTGACCTGACCTTGGAAGCGAGAGGACGCACCCCGATCAGCTCTCAAGGATTTGAGGCTCTACAAGCCTTTCTTAGTGGATTAGAGCGGGCTATCGCAGCCCATCTTATGTATTGGAGACTCCGCGCTTCTGGGAAGCAAAAAAGGAACCAAGTTTATTGAGCAAAAGAGTGCCAAACTTGGAAAATATTCGGCGACGACGTTGGGCGGCGACGCTGGGCGTTGTGGGCCTGGAAAGGTGTGGCGGGCAAGCCTAGCTGTGACCGGGTCACATCCACTGAGGGTTTTGGAAGGACGACACCGTGCCTAGGACAAGGAGCAACGCCTTGTGGAAGGGGCGAGTGTGGGAAAATAGTGATTAGCTCAGCGCCCATCGATGAACCAGGATTGGCGTAGCAGAATGTCAGGGATTGGAACGGCGACGATGCGAAGGCTCCACGACACCCTGAGGACCTGTGGAACGTTCCTGGATCGTCAAGGATCGACTCAGGAAACGTGGGAACCTCACTCCATCGAGGAACAGGCGTCGTGAGCTAGGAATGTAAGGTAGATCATTTTCCCTCCCATTATCCCTTGTGTGAGTAGGCGAGTTAGGCCACAATATTTACTTATGTATGTGGCAATAGGACATTAATACTTTAGTAGTAGAATAGGCTGCAAGGCAGCTTGTGTCCAGGACTGTCAGAGAGGACAGTGTAAATGGACGGCAGGACAGTGAAGAAGAGGCGCCGATGTGGTGAAGAGGCCCTCCTGTGAGAGAGTGTGGGACTCCTGTCTTTCTGCCCAGTTGAAGGAGTGTTGGAGGTCGTGGAAGATCTCCAGACTGATTATCCTTATTTTCATATTCATGTATTACTTGTGATTGTATGTGTGTTCATGTAATTTGCGGCAGTAAATTCACACATTTTATCACTGTGTTTAAGTGTGCCTCCATTATAATATTTCTCTATGAGCATACACGAAGGTTATCATAGTACCACCTAGGGAACACTATGTTCTCTATAGAAGTTCTTATTGCCTGGAGAGTGGTAAAGACAGCACGGACTTATATAAAGGTGTACCCTTAGCCATCCGATCAGTATCAGTGCTTGAATGGTGGCAACTAGTATCGTGGTGGCAAGAGAGAGGTAAAGCCACACAGACCTTCCTGGGAGAGTACCCTGGGCCGACAGTCTAGTAGCAGATCTATGGGAGTAGCAATCTTCTGGCTACAAACAATATATAATACACCCACTGAACTGCATTGCTGGGGTGCAGATATAATACCCTGCTGGCGACCTTGTTAAGAAGAAGATAGAGAAGACAGGCGGGAAAGGAGTTCCTGCAACCTTTTTGTCTGGCAGGCAAGACTCAGGGAGGTTATGGTTATAAGGTAAGCCTGAGTCTTCCTTCACTCCTCCACGGGTCTAGGCCGGAACTGTTGACAGTAGTTTCCCCGTGTTTAACTGAAGGGCTTCCAGGGTGAATCAGTGGCACCCCTTTTGTGGTGGAAGCAAAGACCTGCGGAGGTGGGCATTGTTGGTCCTCTCCTGTGTGACCAAGGAGACTCCGGTGAATCCCGGGAGTCGGAGGGGCTGAGTATTCGGCCTTTTGAGCTCCTAGCAGCTGAGTGCTAGCAGAGCCCCGGCCCACCTCCTCGTGACAGAGAACTGGCGACCTTGCCAGGATTCGAACCCCGGTAGCCAAGAACTGGGAACTTCGCCAGGAAGCATGGATCAAGCTATAGTGTGGCCCAAATTTCAAGACAAGTGTTGCCAGGGTACTAATACAGTGTGGCCAGTGAATTCAGTAGTACTGTTACTCAACCAGCTAAGGGACTGAAACGGTGAAATTAGTGCCTACTAACTTGTCTGTGCTGTCGTGTATGCTCAATGATATAGAGATGGAGGAGGACAAAGTAAAGAAATTTGTTGACACAAGGGACGAGAGAATTTTGGAGGAGTGTACCAAGGCCCAGCTCCAACAAGTGGCAAACCACTTTGGGATCAGGTTGAGGACGACTAAGGTAGCGGAGCGAAGGATAGAGATCATGGCACAGCTCACAGCTCGAGAGGAGGCGACGGGAGAGGAGCCGTCCCGAGGAGAGCCGTCGCAAGGTGAACCGTCCCGACTAGAGCCACCCCAAGCGCCTACCATTGTGGAGAGAATTCAAAGTGAACATGGGAGCAGTGGAAGGTCCAGCTGTAGTAAGAGGAGCCTGCAACTGGAAATAATGAAGATGCAACTGGAAGCCCAGCTGCGACGAGAGGAGAGAGAAGCGCAAATGCAGCGAGAGGAACGTGCAGCTGAGCTGCAGCGAGAAGTACGGCTGCAGCTGCAGCGAGAGGAACGTGCAGCTGAGCTGCAGCGAGAGGAACGTGCAGCTGAGCTGCAGCGAGAGGAACGTGCAGCTGAGCTGCTGCGAGAGGAACGTGCAGCTGAGCTGCAGCGAGAGGAGCGAGAAGCACGGCTGCAGCGGGAAAAAGGAGAGAGACAACTGCGACTGGAGGAGATAAAGGCAAAGAAAGAAGTCGAATTGCGTCGCGTTGAACGTGGTCTGCCCTCACTGCCTGCACGGCGGGATGACCTCAAGGTAAGGGAACGTGACTTACCTACGTTCGAACCACAAGAAGCTGAGGCGTTCTTCGAACACTTTGAACGGATAGCAACTCTGAAGGAGTGGCCGGAAGATGATTGGGCTGCTCTGGTCCAGGGCAGGTTGACTGGTGAGGCCCGGGAAGCCTACAACATGCTGGACCTAGAGGAATGTACTAGTTACGACGCGATTAAGAATGCGGTGCTCCACTCATTCCAGCTGACTCCGGAGATGTACCGGAAGCGGTTCAGAGAGTGTACAAGAGCGTCGGGAAAGACTTACGCCGAGACCGCCAGGGATATGGAATGGAAATTCCTACGATGGTTGAAGGCGGAGCAAGCGGAGTCGGCGGATGATATCAAACGACTGATAGTGATGGAGAAGTTTATGTCAGTGCTCCATCCTGAGTTGCGAGTAAGGGTGAGAGAAGCAGGTATTAAGGACCTGAAGGCTGCAGCGGACCGAGCCGATATGCTGGAGGAGGCCCTACATCTCACGAGGGAGGGGCCACCCAGACACTCGCCTTACCCCAGGTCGGGAGGGAACCTTAGGAGTTCAGGAGGAGCGAGGACGGGTGGGGACTCTCCCAAGAGTAGTGTACCCAATGAGGTAACCCAGTTCAAGAGCTCAGGGGACGCGGGGAGGAAGCCCCAAGCTGTGCGCAGTGGACCTAGCTCGGGAGCAAGTGCTGCAGTCCCGGACACGACGACAGGGAGTCCAAGGAGGACCCAGGGAACGTCTGCAAGTGGTACTGCCAGGGGGACTGGCGAGTGGCCGCCCAGGGGAGGCAGCCGATGCTTCAACTGTGGTGTGAGAGGACATTATGCCCGCGAGTGTGAGGAGCACCAAAGGAATATGGGACTAATGTTGGAAGAGGAGAGAGTGTTTGTTCACACCCCATATTATAGTGGACCCAACGTGAACGGTTGGGAAATGAAGTTGGGTGAACATCCCTTCGTTTTCGGGGCCAACGTGAAGTTTGGAAAGTCAGATCCAGTGGAGGTTGCCGTTCTTCGAGATACGGGTGCTGACATAAGTATGGTGACCAGGAGTATTCTCCCCAAGGAATTTAATGATTCACCTGTGGGAGTGGTGAGGATACGCAGTGTGGGGGAGGAATACAGGTTGCCACTTCACGAAGTACAGCTGACTGCGGAGTCGAGAAAGCTATAGTAGCTGTAGCCCCTAAATTACCCCTAGAGCATGTACAGATGGTGCTGGGTAATGACCTCGGAGGAGGCAGAATACAACCCGATTGGGCCAAGAGTGCCTATGTTGCAAGCAGCGATACAACCCTGCCAGGTGAGGTATCGGTCGTTCCAGATGGTAGTGAGGAAGCCGACTTCGCCAGAGGAAACGTCGCCAAAGACGACGACAACGAGGGCGAGAGTGCAGAGAGGTCGTCGGAGGTCGTGGAAAACCCCGACGAGGACCTCCGACTAAGCCTGATGATGCATGTGGAGGAGTGGCAAGGAGCAGCTGTACAAACGCCTGGGGCGGTGAAGAGGCTGCAGACCGCACTTCCTCCACACAAAAACGTGAATAAAGTAAGCTCAGTGGATGGGCGAACGGCAGCGAGGGGCAGAGTGGAGGAGCCACGACGCAGTGCACCCTATGCCGGCCAGATGAATAGTGGTAGGTGCAAGATGAACCACCGTGGTGAGGTGAGCCACAGGGAGGTGGATGAGCCCAACCACGAACCGAAGAAGACGTCTGCAGGGAAGAGAATCTCATGGAGGAGTGAAGATGTTCGTCGGGAACGAAGGAGCGAATGGTATAGGAAAGGCAATACGAAGAAAGCAGGGAATAGGTACACCCAGGGTATGCACCAGCCTAACCAGAGGGGCATTGGGCTATCGCAAAAGCCTAGTGTGGAAGAGGGGAAGCTACTGGAGAGAGTACAGGTGACAAGTGCCACTGTGAGGAGACAACGCACCTATGGGAGAAGAGGAACCGAGAAGAGAGAAGACTGGCGAAGAGGAGCTCATGAGAGGAAACATGGAGTACCTGTAGGACGCAGTGGAAGTGCAAGACTATCTCGGAGTGCAAGCCGCGGTGGAGGCGCTGCATGCACTGAATCTTACAGTGGTAACAAGACGTCGGAGTACACTCGTAGCCACGGAGAGAGGATTTCTTGTAGGTGTTCAGGGAACACCCATCACACCCGGTCCTATGCGAGGTGGAGATATAATGAGGCAAGTGACTAGCAAGGTGGTACGAGCCACGTCACAAACTGGAGGAGTGACACTTCAGGAACGGAGGGAGCAAGAGTATAGGTTGCCCTCTTGAGTGCTGCTCTTCCGATATGACACTTATTTTAAGGGGAGGGGTATGTTACGGTGCCCTCTCCTATTTCTTTCGTTTGCCCGCTTTAAGAGTCATATCAGCTCTCCCTACTGATTCTCTGAGGTTCAGGGAGTCTATTGATATAGGTGGCGACCAGACCGGCTGCCAGTTAAGGGAGAAAGTTACATTATAAGTTGTAAGTAAGGGGAAATTGGCGCCCTGATATAAAATAAAAGAGTATCCCCTAATGCAGATATGACGTTTTGGAAAGGAACTAGCCGATCACGGATTGGCCGACTTAGGTCGCGGGCGCCCAATCAGGGCCCGCCATGACGTCACCGAGTGCCCCGGGCGGCGTCAACGTCAGAGTTGACCTGACCTTGGTAGCGAGAGGACGTACTTCAGTCAGCTCTCATGGGAAGCAAAAAAGGAACCAAGTTTATTGAGCAAAAGAGTGCCAAACTTGGAAAATATTCGGCGACGACGCTGGGCAGCGACGCTGGACGTTGGGGGCCTGGAAAGGTGTGGCGGGCAAGCCTAGCTGCGACCGGGTCACATCCACTGAGGGTTTTGGAAGGACGACACCGTGCCTAGGACAAGGAGCAACGCCTTGTGGAAGGGGCGAGTGTGGGAAAATAGTGATTAGCTCAGCGCCCATCGATGAACCAGGATTGGGGTAGCTGAATCTCAGGGATTGGAACGGCGACGACGAGAAGGCTCCACGACACCTGAGGACCTGTGGAACGTTCCTGGATCGTAAAGGATCGATTCAGGAAACGTGGGAACCTCACTCCATCGAGGGACAGGCGTCGTGAGCCAGGAATGTAAGGTAGATCATTTTCCCTCCCATTACCCCTTGTGTGAGTAGGCTAGTTAGGCCACAATATTTACTTATGTATGTGGCAATAGGACATTAATACTTTAGTAGTAGAATAGGCTGCAAGGCAGCTTGTGTCCAGGACTGTCAGAGAGGACAGTGTAAATGGACGGCAGGACAGTGAAGAAGAGGCGCCGACGTGGTGAAGAGCCCCTCCTGTGAGAGAGTGTGGGACTCCTGTCTTTCTTCCCAGTTGAAGGAGTGTTGGAGGTCGTGGAAGAAGAGGCTGACGATCTCCAGACTTATTATCATATTCATGTATTACTTGTGATTGTATGTGTGTTCATGTAATTTGCGTCAGTAAATTCACACATTTTATCACTGTGTTTAAGTGTGCCTCCTTTATAATATTTCTCTATGAGCATACACGAAGGTTATCATAGAACCACCTAGGGAACACTATGTTCTCTATAGAAGATCTTATTACCTGGAGAGTGGTAAAGACAGCACGGACTTATATAAAGGTGTACCCTTAGCCATCCGATCAGTATCAGTGCCTGAATGGAGGCAACTAGTAACGTGGTGGCTAGACAGAGGTAAAGCCACACAGACCTTCCTGGGAGAGTACCCTGGGCCGACAGTCTAGTAGCAGATCTATGGGAGTAGCAATTTTCTGGCTACAATCAATATATAATACACCCACTGAACTGCATTGCAGGGGTGCAGATTTAATACCCAGCTGGCGACCTTGTTAAGAAGAAGATAGAGAAGACAGGCGGGAAAGGAGTTCCTGCAACCTTTTTGTCTGGCAGGCAAGACTTAGGGAGGTTATGGTTATGTAACACGGGTAGGGTTCTCTCTCTACTTATCTTTCCTTCTTTGCCCTCTACCCGTATTCTTACTTTTTATTCTCTACCAAGGGAACTCCAAAACTTTTACCAAAGCCAACTCCACGCCACGTGGTCCTAAGACGATTGACCGACTTAGGATTCTACAACCAGTATGGCGTGACCTAGGCTTTGAGCCAAACCCTAGAGTCGCCTCTACGCTGCCACCACCAGACCAGTAACACAGCAATGATCGAGGTCTGGATCGATCATGCGAATTAGTCAACCTTGGGGCTTGATCCCCACTATAACCGATGACCTTGAGTGTGGAATAAATTACACGGTAATGATGAATTCCGATTCGATGTTAGAATCGGCGCCCAATCCAACTCTGCCCCGTGTGGACCACGTGACCAGGACAAGTTCACATAACTTGAATATTCACATGGAAATAATAAAAATGCAAATTAATACCTAATTAATTTATTAAAAGAAAAACTAAAACAAAATCTAAATATGTTCACTCCCTGTCACGTTAACACTCCCTACTTGACCTGAATGCAATGAGTGACTATTCATATACATAACAATAGCAACTATACCTCTATGTTTTACCAGCTAAAGATGTTGGGCTGGTCTTGGGGAGAGGTACGATGGTTGACCTCTCCCAGTTGCTCTTGTGTCCACACTGATCTGTCCTTGTCTGGTCTAGCCCAGACTAGAGCATTGTAACCTTCCGCCTAGTCAAAGTTTCACCAAGTTACTAGCAAGGTTTAAGTTATAACAATTAACCTCTGTTGTACTTAATTGATCCAGACTGGTTGAATTATTTTACTGAAATTAAATTACACAAGCATCTAACGGCAGAGCTGTTCCCGATCCCCAAAATGGTTAATTGAACTTTGAGAAATAGTAGACATGTCAACCCTGATGACCTATGACCGCCGGTCACTCCGCCTTACAAGTTAGATCTGATTCGTGACGTCACTGATGGTGACTTAAACTCAAAAATTAGAATACTCTTGATATTGTACCCAGTACTATTATACAATACAATTTTAATACAAAATTAATAAAGGCTAATTTCTCTAAATTACTGAATACTATAGGATGGTTCATTATACAAAACTATGAACAAAGATGCCCGCCATTTGTGACTCAGACCTGCTAATTCCCAGAGGAATGTGCGATGTGAGGTCAGGTCCTTACATGACTTCTGGAACCTTCTGGATAATTCTTACAACAGCCTAGTTTGTTACAACCCCCCCCCCCCCCCCGCACAAGCACTTAGTAAACCTTGTTAATTTGTTAAAAATCACGAGGTTTAGTATCCAAACCCACAATTCAACTCATGCCACAAACAAAAGCTAACCTAACTAATAAAATTTGACAAATAATAGTCCAACATCATAATAAACATGTTCATATTTCATAAATTTCTCAGCTGTCAACTGACAGCAATCCTCCAATATCAGGAAACATACACCCTATCCTTACTGACATAGCTAAATAACATGTCCCTACCCTACCATCAAAGACTAGCTATTAAACTCTCTTGGCTCTTCACTAGACAACAGCATAGTTTGTTACAGTTATAAGGTAAGCCTGAGTCTTCCTTCACTCCTCCACGGGTCTTGGCCGGAACTGTTGACAGTAGTTTCCCCGTGTTTGACTGAAGGGCTTCCAGGGTGAATCAGTGGCACCCCTTTTGTGGTGGAAGCAAAGACCTGCGGAGGTGGGCATTGTTGGTCCTCTCCTGTGTGACCAAGGAGACTCCGGTGAATCCCGGGAGTCGGAGGGGCTGAGTATTCGGCCTTTTGAGCCCCTAGCCGCTGAGTGCTAGCAGAGCCCCGGCCCTCCTCCATGTGACAATAGTGATATACCATCCGGGCCTATAGCCTTTGTCACATCCAACTATAGCAAGAGTTTCCATACATTTCCACTGGTAATCTCAAATTCCTCTACTGGTACCTGGTTAATTATTCCATCTCTTATCTCTGGAACCTCTGCTTGCTCTAATGTGAAGACTTCCTGGAATTTCATATTGAGTTCCTCGCACACTTCTTTGTCCTTTGTAGTGAATCTGTCTGCCCCTATCCTCAGTTTCATTACCTGTTCCTTCATTGTTGTCTTTCTCCTGATATGGCTGTGTAGCAATTTGGGTTGGGTCTTAGTCTTGCTTGCTATGTCGTTTTCATATTGCCCTTTTGCTGCTCTTCTCACTCTGATGTATTCATTCCTGGCTCTCTGGTAACCTTATCTGCTCTCAAGTGTCCTGTTATTTTTAGTTTCTCCATGCTCTTTTACTTTGTTGCTTAGCTAGCTTACATCTCTGATTAAGCCATGGGTTTCTAATCTGCATTTCAGTTTTTATCTTTTGGGCCGGGATAAACATTTCTGCTGTCTCCTTGCACTTATGTGTGATGTATTCCATCATGTCTTGGGCCGTCTTTTCCCTTAGCTCTGCTTCCCATGTTACATCCGTTAGGAATTTTCTTATATCCTCATAATTTCCCTGACGGAATGCCAGCCTTTTGCTTTCAGTTCCCATTCTCGAGTACTTTAGCCCTTCTTTGACCAGATACTCAAACGTCAGTACACTGTGATCGTTCATTCCTATTGGGGCCTCGAAGTCAATTTCCCTTATGTCAGAGTCAATCAGAGTGAAGACTAGGTAGAGTCTTGCTGGTTCATCGTTTCCCCTCATCCTAGTGGGTTCTCTGACATGTTGGCTAAGAAAGTTTCTTGTCGTCACCTCCACTAGTTTGGAGGTTTCTCAATGTATGCTCTCCTCCGTGTGGTTCCTTGTTCTGCCAGTCTATCCTTCCATGATTGAAGTCCTCCATGATGAGCAGATGGGATCGATTTCTATAGGCAGCAGAGGCTGCCCTCTCAATTATGTTATTAACTGCCATGTGACCCTTCACAGCCTGGGATAACCATCTCCTTGAAACTCCATTCCTTTCTCATGTGTAAGGCCACTCTGCCTCCTCCCCTTCCCTCCCTCTCTTTCCTTATTACAGTGTAATCCTGGGGAACACCGCATTTGTTATGATTCATGAGAGTTTTGTTTCTGTGACTCCAGTTACATCTGGGTTTATGTCTTGTGCTCTCTCCATAAATTCACTCGCCTTGCTTGTAATCCTTTCTATGTTCATGTACATCACCTTGAAGCTGACTCTTTTTCTGTCCATCCCCAGTTTCTGTTGCTTCCACTGGAGTAGGTAAACATGGAGGGTCTTGGAGGGGGAGGGAGGACCCTATGTTTTGAGGGGGGCTGAGAGTGAGGGGGACCTGGGTTGTCGGGGGGATGGGGGGCTGGGAGGATCTGGTTTGGATAGGGTAGGGGCGTAGTGAGGGCTTGGAGGGGTGGAGGAGAAGGGAGGGTTTGGGGGGATAGGAAGAAAGGGAGGGAGGGCTTGGTGGGGTGGGGGAGAAAGGAGGGCTTGGGGGTGGGGGAGAAGGGCTTGGGAGAGAGGGGGAGGAAAGAGGGCTTAGGCGGGGAGAAGGGAGGGCTTAGGGGGGTGGGAGAGGAGGGAGGGGATAGGGGGTGGGGGCGAAGGGAGCGCTTAGGGTGGGGGAAGGAGTATAGGGGCTGGGGCAGGTAGGGCACCTATTGGTTGGGAGAAGGGTGTGATCCTCCTCCCACTGGGGCTGTTGAATTGCCTGTGGAGGGTTCCCCACTCTTTTCTGGGATCGTAGGGTTCTGGGTTGTGGTTCCCTGATCCCTTTCCCTTTCCTTGCATGCCTTCCTTGCTGCTGCTGCCCTTTCTCTCGTCCCTAGTCATATCCCTATGCAGAAATACCTTTTTGAACTTCTGCACATTGAGTAGGCTGCTCTACTTTTGCTAAAATTTCCTCTTTTGTGTTCTTGCTTTTAAAAACCACTTTTATCAATTGATCTTTGTCCTTGTTGTACCGGCCAAGCCTGAAAACTTTTTCTATATTCAATTCTTCCCCCTCCATCTGTACTCCTTCAAGGATCTCTTTGACTGTGGCTTTGCCCATATCTCTCCTCACCCTGGGAGTGGTCCCTATTTGCTCCCTAATACCTACTACGACTACTGCTCTTTTCCTCTCTATCAGTCACCTAGTACATCTTGCTGTTTCCTGAGAAGTAGCAACTTTCATGGCAATTTCCTGTACTGCAGAGACCACTTCTGCGGTCCTTCTAAGTATATCTGCAAATGTGGGTTGTAATGTTGAAGTCCCTTCTATAGATACATTACCATCTGAGGGTTTTTATCGTGGTTCATTACCACGAACCATCCTGAGGGCTGGTTCGTGACTGATAATGGGAATTCTCGTTAAGGCTTTTAATCTCCTCCTTTGCCACAATCAGTTCATCCTGCAGGTTGGCTACCTTTTCACTCATTACCTGTTGTTCCATCCTGATTTCACTCCACATTTGAACGAGTGCCTCCTCAAGCGAGACATCTTGTCCTCCTCCTCCCACTGTGTTACGTCTGCTCTGTGCCATGTTTGTTTCCAATTCCAGTTCTCCAATCCAATGTACTCACCTAGTTGTACTCACCTAGTTGTGCTTGCGGGGGTTGAGCTCTGGCTCTTTGGTCCCGCCTCTCAACCGTCAATCAACAGGTGTACAGGTTCCTGAGCCTATTGGGCTCTATCATATCTACACTTGAAACTGTGTATGGAGTCAGCCTCCTCCACATCACTCCCTAATGCATTCCATTTGTCAACCACTCTTGACACTAAAATAGTTATTTCTAATATCTCTGTGGCTCATTTGGGTACTCAGTTTCCACCTGTGTTCCCTAGTGTGTGTGCCCCTTGTGTTAAATAGACTGTCTTTATCTACCCTATCAATTCCCTTGAGAATCTTGAATGTAGTGATCATGTCCCCCCTAACTCTTCTGTCTTCCAGCGAAGTGAGGTTTAATTCCCGTAGTCTTTCCTTGTAGCTCATACCTCTCAGCTCGGGTACTATTCTGGTGGCAAACTTTTGAACCTTTTCCAGTTTGGTCTTATCCTTTACTAGATATGGACGCCATGCTGGGGCTGCATACTCCAGGATTGGCCTAACATATGTGGTATACAAAGTTCTGAATGATTCCTTACACAAGTTTCTGAATGCTGTTCTTATGTTGGCCAGCCTGGCATATGCCGCTGGTGTTATCCTCTTGATATGGGCTGCAGGAGACAGGTTTGGAGTAATATCAACCCCCAAGTCTTTTTCTTTCTCTGACTCTTGAAGTATATCATCTCCCAGATGGTACCTTGTATCTGGCCTCCTGCTCCCTGCACCTATCTTCATGACATTACATTTGCTTGGGTTAAACTCTAACAACCATTTGTTTGACCATTCCTTCAGCTTGTCTAGGCTTTCTTGAAGCCGCAAGCAGCCCTCCTCTGTCTTAATCCTTCTCATAATTTTGGCATTGTCCGCAAACATTGAGAGAAATGAATCTATACCCTCCGGGAGATCATTTACATATATCAGAAACAAGATAGGACCGAGTACAGAGCCCTGTGGGACTCCACTGGTGACTTCACGCCAATCTGAGGTCTCAACCCTCACCGTAACTCTCTGCTTCCTATTGCTCAGGTACACCCTGATCCACTGGAGCACCTTACCAGCTACACCTGCCAGTCTCTCCAGCTTATGTACCAGCCTCTTATGCGGTACTGTGTCAAAAGCTTTCCGACAATCCAAGAAAATACAGTCTGCCCAGCCTTCTCTTTCTTGCTTAATCTTTGTCACCAGGGCGTAGAATTCTATTAAGCCAGTCAGGCAAGATTTACCCTCCCTGAACCCATGTTGGCGATTTGTCACGAAGTCCCTTCTCTCCAGATGTGTTACCAGGTTTTTTCTCACGATCTTCTCCATCACCGGTAGGCCGAGCGGACAGCACGCTGGACTTGTGATCCTGTGGTCCTGGGTTCGATCCCAGGCGCCGGCGAGAAACAATGGGCAGAGTTTCTTTCACCCTATGCCCCTTTTACCTAGCAGTAAAATAGGTACCTGGGTGTTAGTCACCTGTCAAGGGCTGCTTCCTGGGGGTGAAGGGCTGGTCGAGGACCGGGCCGCGGGGACACTAAAAAGCCCCGAAATCATCTCAAGATAACCTCACCTTGCATGGTATACAAGTCAAGAACACTGGCCTGTAGTTCAGTGCCTCTTGCCTGTCGCCCTTTTTGTATATTGGGACCACATTCGCCATCTTCCATATTTCTGGTAGGTCTCCTGTCTCTAGTGACTTACTATACACTATGGAGAGCGGTAAGCAAAGTGCCTCTGCACACTCTTTCAGTACCCTTGGTGAGATCCTGTCTGGACCAACAGCCTTTCTTACATCCAGATCCAGCAGGTGTCTCTTGATCTCCTCTCTCGTAATTTCGAACTTTTCCAAGGCCGCCTGGTTTAGCTCCCTTTCTCCTAGCACAGTGACCTCACCTTGTTCTATTGTGAAGACCTCCTGGAACCTCTTGTTGAGTTCTTCACACACCTCCTTGTCTTTCTCTGTATACCTGTCCTCGCCTGTTCTAAGTTTCAATACCTGTTCTTTCACTGTTGTTTTCCTTCTGATGTGACTGTGGAGTAGCTTTGGTTCAGTCTTGGCTTTGTTTGCTATATCATTTTCAAAAATTTTCTCTGCTTCTCTTCTCACCCTGACGTACTCATTCCTGGTTCTCTGGTATCTCTCTCTGCTTACTGGTGTTCTGTTATTCCAGAAGTTCCTCCACGCCCTTTTGTTCAGTTTCTTCGCTTCAATACATGCCCTATTATACCATGGATTCTTCTGTTGCTTCTCGGATTTTTCCCTTTGGGCCGAGATGAACCGGTTAACTGCCCTCCTGACACTTTTGGGTAACATAGTCCATCATACCTTGTACAGACTTATATCTGAGGTCTGGGTCCCAAGGTATTTCCCTTAGGAAACTTCTCATCTCTTCATAATTCCTCTTTCGGTATTCCAACCTTTTGATTCCTAGTTCTTTTTTGGGGGAGATAATTCCTACCTCTATCAGGTACTCAAAGTTCAATACACTGTCATCACTCAATCCCAAGGGCGCTTCCATCTTAACTTCCCTTATATCCCACTCATTTAGGGTAAATATCAAATCAAGCATTGCTGGTTCATCTTCTCCTCTCATTGTTGTTGGATCCTGGATGTGCTGGCTCAGAAAGTTTCTTGTTGCCACGTCCAGCAGCTTAGCTCTCCATGTTTCTGGTCCTCAATGCGGGTCTCTGTTCTCCCAATCTTCCCATGGCTGAAGTCTTCCATAATTAGTAGTCCAGATCCATTCCTGCTAGCAACAGAAGCTGCTCTTTCTATTATGTTAATGGTGGCCATGTTGTTTCTATCATATTCCTGTCTGGGTCTTCTGTCATTTGGTGGTGGATTATATATGACTACAACTATAATTTTTTTCCCTCCAGTTGTTATCGTTCCTTCTATGTAGTCACTGAAACATTCACAGCCCTGAATAACCATCTCCTCAAAATCCCAGCCTTTTCTTACCAGCAGAGCTACACCACCACCACCTCTTTCTTCCCTGTCTTTCCTCATAACATAATAGTCTTGTGGGAACACTGCATTTGTTATCGTTTTCATTAGCTTTGTTTCTGTGAGGGCTATTATGTCTGGGTTTTCCTCTAGTACCCATTCTCCAAGCTTATTTGCTTTATTCGTAATTCCATCTATGTTAGTGTACATTGCCTTGAGGCTCCCTTTCTTCTGTCCCTTCACAAATCGCCTCCTTGGTGAGTGTTCTGCCGGTGGAGGAAGCTGTTCCATGGGTGTGAGTATCTGTGAGGTGGATAACAGGGTCTCAGAGGATACTTGGATGAGGGGCGGGGGATCCAGTGAAGGGGGAGGGACAGGGAGGATATGGGGTGAAAGGGGAGGGAGGACAGAAAGGAAAGGGGGGAGGGGGGACTTGTAGGGTGGAGGGGAGGGTAGAAGGGAGGGGATTGGGTTTGGGGGGGAGGGAGATTTGGCTGAACATTTGAGTGGGGGGCAGGGAGGGTTTGGGGTAGGGGGTTTTCTATGCAGAGGAGGGTGGCGGGGTTGTCCTCTTCACTGGTGTTACTGGGTAGCTGGTTGTGGGTTCCCCCTCACATCTGGGGGTGTTGTGTCGGGAGCTGTGACTTCCTGGTTTTCCCCTCTCGCCCTGCTCCTCTTCCTTGCTTCTGCCGCCATGGCTCTCTCCTCCCTCGTCATATCTCTGGAGGAATACATTTTTTAATTCTCCCACATTTTTCAGGGAGCTCTTCCTTGATAGAATGTTCTCCTTTGTGTTCTCGATTGCAAACACTATCTTTATCACTCGGTCTCGGTCTTTGTTGTACCAGCCTAGCCTGAAAACCTTCTCAATGCTATGCTCAGCCCCTTCCATGTCTAGTGCCTTCAGTATTTCATTCACTGCCACTTTGTCCTTGTCATTCCACTCTGTCCTATTGGAGCCTTCCTGCTCTTTAATATCCACAGCAACCACTGATCTGTTCCTTTCCAGCAGTTGGCTAGTGGAGAATGCAGCTTCCTGTGAGGTGGCTGCTTTCATGGTCACCTCCATCACTGCAGACATTACTTCAGAAGTTATTTTTTTTAGTATTTCTGCAAATGTTGCTTTTATTGTGGCATTCTCTTCCAAAATACTATTACCACCTTCTCCCTAGATGATTTTGTGAGTCTCAGCCTTGATACCGTTCTCTTTGAGGGCTCTAATCTCCTCCTTTGCTGCTGTCAGCTCTCTTTTCAGGTTGCTTATTTCGTTCTTCATTTCCTGCATCACTTCTTGCATCTCACTCTTGATGTCCTCCAGAAACTGGGTGAACATTTCCTTCATTTCGTCACCTTCACTTTTCCCTGTTCCCCTGGTACCTCTGGCTGTCATGCTTGCCTCTGTTCCTATAGTTGTGCTGTGATAGGATTTGTCAGGAGGGCAGAGCGGGATGGGGGAGGGAGAGAGAGAGATAGAGAGAGAGAGAGAGAGAGAGAGAGAGAGAGAGAGAGAGAGAGAGAGAGAGAGAGAGAGAGAGAGAGAGAGAGAGAGAGAGAGAAGAAGAGAGAAATAGAGAGAGAGAGAGAGAGAGAGAGAGAGAGAGAGAGAGAGAGAGAGAGAGAGAGAGAGAGAGAGAGAGAGAGAGAGAGAGAGAGAGAGAGAGAGAAAGAGAGAGAGAGAGAGAGAGAGAGAGAGAGAGAGAGAGAGAGAGAGAGAGAGAGAGAGAGAGAGAGAGAGAGAGAGAGAGAGAGAGAGAGAGTTTCGGGGAGAGTGGAGTGAGAGAGTGGGGAGAGAGAGTGGGGTGAGAGAGAGGGGTGAGAGAGAGGGATGAGAGAAAAACAAACACACAGGCTTGCATGTGTTTATGTGTCCACACGCGTGTGTGTGTATGTGTTTATGTGTGTGTGATGGATGGGTGGCGGTGATCCGACCCTCTCACTGAAGTGAGAAGAAAGTAGGGGGGAGAGGGGGAGATGCAGAAGGAGGAGGGAGGGAGAGAGAGAGGGAGGAGAGAGGGAGAGAGAGGAGAGGGAGAGAGATGGAGAGGGAGAGAGGGGGTTAGGGAGAAATGGGGTGAGTGAGAGAGGGGGAGAAAGAGATAGGCGGGGAGGTGTGTGTGTGTGTGTGTGTGTGTGTGTGTGTGTATGTGTACTTACCTAGTTGTACTCACCAAGTTGTGCTTGCGGGGGTTGAGCTCTAACTCTTTGGTCCCGCCTCTCAACCGTCAATCAACAGGAATACAGGTTCCTGAGCCTATTGGGTTCTATCATATCTACACTTGAAACCGTGTATGGAGTCTGCCTCCACCACATCGCTTCCTACTGCATTCCATTTGTCAACCACTCTGACACTAAAAAAGTTCATTCTAATATCTCTGTGGCTCATTTGGGCACTCAGTTTCCAAGTGTGTCCCCTTGTGCAGTGTGCCCCTTGTGTTAAACAGCCTGTCTTTATCAACCCTGTCGATTCCCTTGAGAATCTTGAATGTGGTGATCATGTCCCCCTAACTCTTCTGTCTTCCAACGAAGTGAGGTTTAATTCCCGTAGTCTCTCCTCGTAGCTCATACCTCTCAGCTCGGGTACTAGTCTGGTGGCAAACCTTTGAACCTTTTCCAGTTTAGTCTTATGCTTGACTAGATATGGACTCCATGCTGAAGCCGCATACTCTAGGATTGGTCTGACATATGTGGTATATAATATTCTGAAAGAATCCTTACTCAAGTTTCTAAAGGCCGTTCTTATGTTAGCCAACCTGGCATATGCTGCTGATGTTATCCTCTTGATATGAATTTCAGGGGACAGGTCTGGCGTGATATCAACCCCCAGGTCTTTCTCTCTCTCTCTGACTCCTGAAGTATTTCATCTCCCAAATGGTACCTTGTATCTGGTCTCCTGCTTCCAACCCCTATCTTCATTACATTACATTTGCTTGGGTTAAACTCTAACAGCCATATGTTACGTATATCAGAAACAGGATAGGTCCAAGTACAGAGCCCTGTGGGACTCCACTGGTGACTTCACGCCAGTCTGAGGTCTCACCCCTCACTGTAACTCTCTGCTTCCTATTGCTTAGGTACTCCCTTATCCACTGGAGCACCCTACCAGTTACTCCTGCCTGTTTCTCCAGCTTATGCATCAACCTTTTATGAGGTACTGTGTCAAAGGCTTTCCGACAGTCCAAAAAAATGCAGTCCGTCCACCCTTCTCTTTCTTGCTTAATCTTTGTCACCTGATCGTACAATTCTATCAAGCCTGTAATGCAAGATTTACCCTCCCTGAACACATGTTGATGGGTTGTCACGAAGTCTTTTCTCTCCAGATCTGTTACTAGTTTTTTTCTCACAATTCTCTCCATCACCTTGCATGGTATACAAGTTAAGGACACTGGCCTGTAGTTCAGTGCCTCTTGTCTGTCACCCTTTTTGTATATTGGTACTACATTAGCAGTCTTCTATATTTCTGGTAGGTCCCTCGTTTCCAGTGACCTACTATACACTATGGAGAGTGGTAAGCAAAGTGCTCCTGCACACTCTTTCAATTCCCATGGCAAGATTCCATCTGGCCCAACAGCTTTTTTCACATCCAGCTCCAATAGGTGCTTCTTGACCTCATCTCTTGTAATTTCGAACCTATCCAAGGTCACCTGGTTTGCTGCCACCTCTTCTAGCGCTGTGACATTCCCTGTTCTATTGTAAAGACCTCCTGGAACCTTTTGTTGAGTTCTTCACACACCTCTTTGTCATTCTCTGTGTACCTGTCCTCGCCCACCCTAAGTTTCATCACCTGTTTCTTCACTGTTGTCTTCCTCCTGACGTGACTGTGTAATAGCTTTGGTTCGGTCTTGGCTTAATTAGCTATATCATTTTCATACCTTTTTTCAGCTGCTCTTCTCACACTGACATACTCGTTCCTGGTTCTCTGGTATCTCTATCTCTACTTTTGTTCAGTACCTTTCAGTCCATACATGCCCTGTTAAACCAAGGATTCCTCTTTTGTTTCTCGGATTTTCCCCTTTGGGCCGGGATAAACCTGTTTACTGCCTCCTGACACTTTTGGGTGACATAGTCCATCATGTCTTGTACCGACTTAGCTCTGAGGTCTGTGTCCCATGGTATATTCCTTAGGAAACTTCTCATCCCCCTTTCGGTATTCCAGCCTTTCGATTCCTAGTTCTTTTTTGGGGGAGTACTCTACCAAGTACTCAAGATCAATACACTATGATCACTCATTCCCAAGGGTGTTTCCATCTTAACCTCCCTTATATTCTAGTCATTAAGGGTAAATATCAGATCAAGCATAACTGGTTCATCCTCCCCTCTCATTCTTGTCGGTGCCTTAATATGCTGGGTTAGAAAGTTTCTTGTTGCTGCGTCCAGCAGCTTAACTCTCCATGTATCTGGTCCTCCATGCAGGTTTGTTTTCCCAATCAATCGTCATGTGGTTGAAATCCTTCATGATTAGTAGTCCAGATCCATTCCTACTAGCGAGAGACGTTGTTCTCTCTATTACGTTAATGGTGGCCATGTTGTTTCTATTATATTCCTGTCTGGGTGTTCTGTCATTTGGTGGCAGGTTATATATGACTGCATCTACAATTTTTTGTCCTCGAGTTGCTATTGTACCTGTTATATAGTCACTGAAACTTTCACAGCCCTGAATAACTATTTCCTCAAAATCCCAACCTTTTCTTACCAGAAGAGCTACACCACTACCTCCTCTTCCTACTTTCTCTTTCCTCACGATACAGTAGTCTTGTGGAAACACTGCATTGATTATGGTTTTCATTTCTTTGTTTCTGTGAGTGCTATTTTGTCTGGGTTTTCTTCAAGTACCCATTCTCCAAGTTCGTTTGTTTTCTTTGTAATCCCTTCTATGTTAGTGTACATTGCCGTGAGACTCACTTTCATCTGTCCCTTCTCATGTCCCCTTCTTGGTGAGCGTTCTGCTGATGGGGAAAGCTGTTCCATGGGCGTAAGGATTTGTGGGGTGGGTAACGGGTTGTCAGAGAATACTGGAATAAGGGGTGGGGGGTCGAGTGAAAGGGGGTCAGGGTGGGTAAGGGATGAAGGGGGAGGGAGGACAGTGGGGGAAAGGGGGGAAGTGGTATATGGTGAGAGCAGGGGAGGGGAAGCAGGGTGGGAGTGGGGGGAGGGGGAGGGAGAGGTGGCTTAACATTTGAGCTGGGGCAGGGAGGGTTCGGGGTAGGGGAGGTTTCTATGCAGAGGAGGGTGGTGGAGTTGCCCTCCCCTGTGGTGTTACTGGGTTGCTGGTTGTGGGTTCCCCCCTCATCCCTGGGGATGTTGAGGTGGGAGCTGTGTTTTCCTGCTTTTCTCCTCCCGCCCGCCGCTTCTTTCTTGCTTCTGCAGCCATAGTGCTCTCCACCCTCGTCATGTCCCTCTGCAGAAATACTTTTTTGAATTCTCCCACATCTTGCCGTTTTTGTATATTAGTACTACATTAGCAGTCTTCCATATTTCTGTGAGGTCCCCCGTTTCCAGTGACCTCCTATACACTATGGAGAGTGGTAAGCAAAGTGCTCCTGCACACTCTTTCAATACCCATAATGAGATTCCGTCCAGCCTAACAGCTTTTCTCACATTCAGCTCCAATAGGAATTCTTGACCTCATCTCTTGTAATTTCGAACCTTTCTAAGGTCACCTGATTTGCTGCCACCTCTCCTAGGGCCGTGACTTCTCCCTGTTCTATTGTAAAGACCTCCTGGAACCTTTTGTTGAGTTCTTCACACACCTCTTTGTCATTCTCTTCTACCTGTCCTCGCCCACCCTAAGTTTCATCACCTGTTTCTTCACTGTTGTCTTCCTCCTGATGTGACTGTGTAGTAGCTTTGGTTCGGTCTTGGCTTTATTAGCTATATCATTTTCATACCTTTTCTCAGCCGCTCTTCTCACACTAACATACTCGTTCCTGGTATCTCTCTATACTCTCTGGTGTTCTGTTATTATGGAAGTTCCTCCATGCCCTTTTGTTCAGCTCCTTTGCTGTTATACATGCCCTATTAAATCACGGATTCTTCCTTTGCTTCTCTGTTTTTTCCTGTCGGGCTGGCACAAACCTGCTTACAGCGTCCTGACATTTTTTGGTGACATAGTCCATCATGTCTTGTACGGACTTGGTTCCGAGTTCTGTGTCCCAATGTATATCCCATAGGAATTTATTCATCTCCTCATAGTTTCCCTTTCGTTACGCCAGCCCTTTGTTTCCCAGTTCTTTTTTGGGGGTGATAATTCCTAGCTCAACCAGGTACTCATAGCTCAATACACTATGATTACTCATTCCCAAGGGGGTTTTCAACTTAACTTCCCTTATATCCGACTCATTTAAGGTAAATATCAGATCAAGCAAGGCTGGTTCATCCCCTCCTCTCATTCTTGTCAGTCCCTTGACGTGTTGACTTAGAAAGTTTCTTGTTGTCACATCCAGCAACTTTGCTCTCCATGTGTCTGGTCCTCCATGTGGGTTTCTGTTCCCCCAATCTATCTTCCCATGGTTGAAGTCTCCATGCTTAGTAGTCTGGATCCGTTCCTGCTAGCCACAGAAGCTGCTCTCTCTATTATATTGATGGTGGCCAAGTTGTTTCTATCATATTCCTTTCTGGGTCTTCTGTCATTCGGTGGGGGGTTATATATGACTACTACTATAATTTTCTGTCCTCCAGTTGCTATGGTGCCTGATATGTAGTCACTGAAACCTTCACAGTTCTGATTTACCATCTCTTCGAAACTCCAACCTTGTCTTAGTAGCAAAGCTACACCATCTCCTCCTCTCCCTTCTCTCTCTTTCCTCACTACTTAGTAGCCCTGAGGAAATACTGCATTTGTTATAGTTTTCGTTAGCTTTTTTTCTGTGAGTGCTATTATGTCATTATGTGAGTGCTAGGGTTTTCTTCTATTGCCCATTCTCCGAGTTCACTTGTTTTATTTGTAATCCCATCTATGTTAATGTACATTGCCTTGAAGCTCACTTTCTTCTGTTCATTTTCTTGTCCCTTTCTTGGCGAGCATTCTGCTGGTGTGGGAAGCTGTTCCGTGGGTGAGAAGGTCTGTAAGGTGGTTTGCAGGGTCTCAGAGGATTTTGGGGTGGGGGGTGGGGGTTTAAGGGAAGGGGGGACAGGTAGGGTGTGGGTTAAGGAGATAGGAGGGACATGGAAGATACGGGGTGAGGGGGGAGGAGGGATAGGGAGGGTAGGGGATGAAGGGGGAGGGGAGACAGATGGGAAAAGGTGGGAGGGGGGACATGATGGGAATGGGGAAGGGGTGACATGGTCAGAATGGGGTGGGGGGGTGAGGGTTGGGTGAGGGCAGGTAAGGTGAGAGGAAGGGAGGGTTTCACTGCAGAGGGGGGTGGTGGTGTTGCCCTCCCCTCTGGTGTTCCTGGGATGCTGGTCTTGGGTTCCCCCCTTGTCTCTGGGATTGTTGTGTTGGCGGCTGTGATTTCCTGGTTAGCTCCTCTCTCCCTGCGCTTCCTCTTTGCCTCTGATGCCCTGGCTCTCTCCTCCTTCATCCTGTCCCACTGCAGGAATACTTTTTTGTATCCATCCACATGCTGCAGACGACTCTTCCTTTAGTGAATATCCTCCTTCGTGGTTTCGTTTGTAAACACCAGTTTTACAAGTCGGTTTCTGTCCTTGTTGTACCAGCCAAACCTGAAAACCTTCTCAATGTTTTGTTCAACCCCTTCCATCTGTAACCCCTTCAGTAGCCCATGTACTGCCTCTCTATCCTTGCTATTCTTTTCTTGCCTGTTAGATCCTTTCTGTTCTCTGATGCCTACAACTACCACTGATCTTTTTCTCTCCAGCAGCTGAGTGGTGCACCTTGCTGCTTCCTGTGAGGTAGCAGCTTGCATGGCTACCTCCCTCACTGTGGCCATTGCTTCTGAGCTCTTTTTCAGTATGTCCACAAATGTTTCAGGTACAGAGGCATTTCCTTCCAATGTAACATTCCCACCTTCCCTTTGGATGATAATCTGATGCTCGGTCTCTATATTTTTCTCTGTGAAGGATTTGATCTCCTCCCTTGCTGATGTCAGCTCACTTTGCAGGTTGTTAATTGTAATCCTCATTTCATGCATCTCCCTCCTAAATTCCTCCCGAACTTGGGTTAACATTTCCTTCGTTTGGTCACTCTGGTTGTTTCCTGTGTTCCTGTTGCGTCCTCCTGCCATTTTGCCCCTTGTCAAGAGAGAGAACAAGAGAGAGAGAGAGAGAGCAAGAGAGAAAGCAAGAGAGCAAGAGAGAGAGCAAGAGAGCAAGAGAGAGAGAGCTTGAGAGAGGAAGAGAGCAGGAGAGAGAGAGCAAGAGAGAGAAAGAGCAAGAGAGAGAGAGCAAGAGAGAGAGAGAGCAAGAGAGAGAGAGAGAGAGAGAGAGAGAGAGAGAGAGAGAGAGAGAGTGAGAGAGAGAGAGAGAGAGAGAGAGAGAGAGAGAGAGAGAGAGAGAGAGAGAGAGAGAGAGAGAGAGAGAGAGAGAGAGAGAGAGAGAACGTGTGTGTGCGTGTGTGCACGTGGGATGGGGTTAAGAGAGGGAAGGTGTTGTCTGCGGATTACGGCAGGTAAGAGAGTGGGTAAGAGAAGGGGTAAAAGAGGGGGTGGATTATGAGTGAGGATTTTATCTCCTTTCCACGGAAGGTGTTAATCCCTTCTAGCCTGACTGAACGTATGTGTGAGTGTGTGCGTGTGTGTGTGTGTTTGTTTTTGCGTGTGCGTGCGTGTGTGTATGCGTGCCTGTGTTACTGGGGTCCCGTAATATGTCAACTGCTACCCAAATTGAGCCACTTTAATATTGTATCTGATATGCTGAACAAGAATTTGATAATATTTTACCTCGCACTGTACACCTGATTAATTAACCAGAGAAGGGTACATACCAGTCTTCCTTTCCGCTCACACAACTAGATGAGTAATGATGATGTATGGTTGACGGTGCTCTGTCGTCGCCTTCCACTTGGTGATTCACTAAGTGCTAGTAGATTGATGATGGCGGTTTTTCTCTATCTACACAGAGCTCTGGAGTCAGTCACAGTATCGTTGTGTTTTAATTCACTAATTTACTTTACCGCTGATCACAGTCACCACCCAACAAACACAATCAGGTAGTTCCACGGCCGGTCGTCCCACCTGGCCGTAAGGTCAGGTTACTCCACGCGGTCCTCCACACTTATATGCACCGGTGATGCCACTAGCTCCACTTTGGTTTCTTCACACTATCGCTAGCGATATGACTATGCTATGTTGCACCCTTTTAGCTACACACTGCGAGAGGCCAAATACTATGATCTAGCCTCTATATTCCTCTGATTGCTGGTGTTGACTTCTTGATGTGTAGTGCCTCGCAGACGTCAAGCCGCCTGCTATCGCTGTATCTATCGATGATTTCTATGTTGTTTGCTAAGATTTCTCTGGTGATGGTTTGGTTGTGGGAAGAGATTATATGTTCCTTAATGGAGCCCTGTTGCTTATGCATCGTTAAACGCTTGGAAAGAGATGTTATTGTCTTGCCTATATACTGGGTTTTTTGAGGCTTACAGTCCCCAAGAGGGCATTTGAAGGCATAGACGACGTTGGTCTCTTTTAAAGCGTTCTGCTTTGTGTCTGGAGAGTTTCTCATGAGTAGGCTGGCCGTTTTTCTGGTTTTATAGTAAATCGTCAGTTGTATCTTCTGATTTTTGTCTGTAGGGATAACGTTTCTATTAACAATATCTTTCAGGACCCTTTCCTCCGTTTTATGAGCTGTGGAAAAGAAGTTCCTGTAAAATAGTCTAATAGGGGGTATAGGTGTTGTGTTAGTTGTCTCTTCAGAGGTTGCATGGCGTTTCACCTTCCTTCTTATGATGTCTTCGACGAAACCATTGGAGAAGCCGTTGTTGACTAGGACCTGCCTTACCCTACAGAGTTCTTCGTCGACTTCCTTCCATTCTGAGCTGTGGCTGAGAGCACGGTCGACATAAGCATTAACAACACTCCTTTTGTACCTGTCTGGGCAGTCACTGTTGGCATTTAGGCATATTCCTATGCTCGTTTCCTTAGTGTAGACTGCAGTGTGGAAACCTCCGCTCTTTTCCATGACTGTTATATCTAGAAAGGGCAGCTTCCCATCCATTTCCATCTCGTAAGTGAAACGCAGCACGGAACTCTGCTCAAATGCCTCCTTCAGCTCCTGCAGATGTCTGACATCAGGTACCTGTTTAAAAATGTCGTCAACATACCTGCAGTATATGGCCGGTTTCAAGTTCATGTCGACTAAGACTTTTTGCTCGATGGTGCCCATGTAGAAGTTCGCAAACAAGACACCTAGGGAAGAACCCATGGCAACCCCATCTACTTGCTTATACATGTGTCCATCCGGGCTCAAGAAGGGTGCCTCTTTAGTACAAGCTTGGAGTAGTTTCCTTACACTGCTTTCTGGTATGTCAAGAAAAGTACAGGCCGGATCACGGTCTTATTAGGCAAATCAGGCCTTGCATAGTAGGCTGAAAAGTGCATTCTGGCTACTAGGTACGACATATATATATATATATATATATATATATATATATATATATATATATATATATATATATACATATATATATATATATATATATATATATATATATATATATACTAGGTACTAGGTACGACATATATATATATATATATATATATATATATATATGTCGTACCTAGTAGCCAGAACTCAATTCTCAGCCTACTATTCAAGGCCCGATTTGCCTAATAAGCCAAGTTTTCCTGAATTAATATATTTACTATAATTTTTTTCTTATGAAATGATAAAGCAGCCCTTTTCTCTATGTATGAGGTCAATTTTTATTTATTGGAGTTAAAATTAACATAGATATATGACCGAACCTAACCAACCCTACCTAACCTAACCTAACCTATATTTATAGGTAAGGTTAGGTTAGGTAGCCAAAAAAAGCTAGGTTAGGTTAGGTTAGGTAGGTTAGGTAGACGAAAAAACATTAATTCATGAAAACTTGGCTTATTAGGCAAATCGGGCCTTGAATAGTAGGCTGAGAAGTGCGTTCTGGCTATTAGGTACGACATATATATATATATACACATATATATATATATATATATATATATATATATATATATATATATATATATATATATATATATATATATATATATATACATATATATATATATATATATGTCATACCTAGTAGCCAGAACGCACTTATCAGCCTACTATGCAAGGCCCGATTTGCCTAATAAGCCAAGTTTTCACGAATTAATTGTTTTACAACTACCTAATATATATATATATATATATATATATATATATATATATATATATATATATATATATATATATATATATATTGGAATAGGAGTTCTCCAAAACTCATTTTCGTACTTTTAAGGTGAAGAAAAGAAGTGATTTACTATAGAGTGTATTACACTTATTTGTATAATTTGCACGACGTTTCGAACCTCCATGGTTCATTCTCAAGTGAACAGATCTTACAATACTAGTTGATTTTATACCCGCATTAGGTCAGGTGATAATACAATGAAGGTGAAAAACATGGGGGGATACATAAGGGATAAACATAGGGGCTGCAGAAGGCGTATTGGCCCATACGAGGCATCTCCTATCTAAACACAAAGATTAATCCAGTGTAATTGGCCTGTTATGTTGGACATTGTCTTCTGTGTTGGCATCGATATGTTCTTGTCTTGTCCTTACTCTCATGGTGGGTAGAGTAAATAGTTCCGTGATTTGGGTGTTCATGGTAGGTCGCTCTATTCTTATGTGAATTGCCTCAAGAATTTGTAATCTTCTTGAATCTTGGGTTTTGTCTATTATGCAAGTATTCTTGTTCAACATTTCTCTTGTTAGAGTAATGTCATGGGCTTGTCTCATGTGATTCCTAGGGGCACCAGATTGAAGATGGCATGTCAAACGCCTCGTCAGCTTGGTCGACGTCATACCTATGTACTTACATTGAAGGTTACATCCTTCGTGGGGGCAAGTGTACATGTATACAACGCTTGACTGCTGTAGAGGGTTCTCCGTCGGCTTCGGGCTGTTTTTGATAAGGAGTTCGGAAGTCTTCTTGGTTTTGTAGAATATTATCAGGTTTATGTTTTGGTTAGGAGTAGTGCTTTTTACTCCTTTACGGATTATTTCTTTCATTATTCTTTCCTCTTTTATATGTTCACTGTGCATGGTTGATTTGTAATATAATTTTATTGGGGGTGTTGTGGTTTCTGTTCTAGGTTCTGAATTATATTGGTATAATTCAGAACCTAGAACAGAAACCACAACACCCCCAATAAAATTATATTACAAATCAACCATGCACAGTGAACATATAAAAGAGGAAAGAATAATGAAAGAAATAATCCGTAAAGGAGTAAAAAGCACTACTCCTAACCAAAACATAAACCTGATAATATTCTACAAAACCAAGAAGACTTCCGAACTCCTTATCAAAAACAGCCCGAAGCCGACGGAGAACCCTCTACAGCAGTCAAGCGTTGTATACATGTACACTTGCCCCCACGAAGGATGTAACCTTCAATGTAAGTACATAGGTATGACGTCGACCAAGCTGACGAGGCGTTTGACATGCCATCTTCAATCTGGTGCCCCTAGGAATCACATGAGACAAGCCCATGACATTACTCTAACAAGAGAAATGTTGAACAAGAATACTTGCATAATAGACAAAACCCAAGATTCAAGAAGATTACAAATTCTTGAGGCAATTCACATAAGAATAGAGCGACCTACCATGAACACCCAAATCACGGAACTATTTACTCTACCCACCATGAGAGAGAGTAAGGAGAAGACAAGAACATATCGATGCCAACACAGAAGACAATGTCCAACATAACAGGCCAATTACACTGGATTAATCTTTGTGTTTAGATAGGAGATGCCTCGTATGGGCCAATACGCCTTCTGCAGCCCCTATGTTTATCCCTTATGTATCCCCCCATGTTTTTCACCTTCATTGTATTATCACCTGACCTAATGCGGGTATAAAATCAACTAGTATTGTAAGATCTGTTCACTTGAGAATGAACCATGGAGGTTCGAAACGTCGTGCAAATTATACAAATAAGTGTAATACACTCTATAGTAAATCACTTCTTTTCTTCACCTTAAAAGTACGAAAATGAGTTTTGGAGAACTCCTATTCCAATTAAGCCCTGATGCTAAGAAAATAGTTAGAGGGATAGAAGCCCTAAACCAGAAAATAATAAATACAGAATATGCGGTCATATTCAATGAAACATGTTTGAAAGAAAACCTGCTGCCAGTATACACCAATATATATATATATATATATATATATATATATATATATATATATATATATATATATATATATATATATATATATATATATAGCCCGAGGCTATTTTATACCTTACAGGAGGACAAGAGAAACCTGCTGGTTTCAGATCCATCAGGTGTCTCTTGACCTCCTCTCTCGTAATTTCGAAACCTTCCAAGGCCCATCGGGGAGCCGGTCAGCCGAGCGGACAGCACACTGTACTTGTGATCCTGTGTTCCTGGGTTCGATCCCAGGCGTTGGCGAGAAACAATGGGCAAATTTTCTTTCACCCTATGCCCCTGTTACCTAGCAGTAAATAGGTACCTGGGTGTTAGTCAGTTGTCACGGGCTGCTTCCTGGGGGTGGAGGCCTGGTCGAGGACCGGGCCGCGGGGACACTAAAAGCCCCGAAATCATCTCAAGATAACCTCAAGAAGAAGGCCGCCTGGTTTACTTCCCTTTCTCCTAGCACAGTGACCTCACCTTGTTCTGTTGTGAAGACCTCCTGGAACCTCTTGTTTAGTTCTTCACACACCTCCTTGTCTTTCTCTGTATACCTGTCCTCGCCTGTTCTAAGTTTCACTACCTGTTCTTTCACTGTTGTTTTCCTTCTGACGTGACTGTGGTGAAGCTTTAGTTGGGTCTTGGCTTTGTTTGCTATATCATTTTCATAACTTGTCTCTGCTTCTCTTCTCACCCTGACATACTCATTCCTGGTTCTCTCGTATCTCTCTCTGCTTTCTTGTGTTCTGTTAATCCGGAAGTTCCTCCACGCCCTTTTTGTTCAGTTTCTTTGCTTCCATACATGCCTTATTATACCATGGATTCTTCTGTTGCTTCTCGGATTTTTCCCTTTGGGCCGGAATGAACCTGTTTACTGCCTCCTGACACTTTTGGGTGACGTAGTCCATCATATCTTGTACCGACTTAGCTCTGAGGTCTGTGTCCCAAGGTATTTCCCTTAGGAAACTTCTCATCTTCTCATAATTTACCTTTTGGTATGCCAGCCTTTTGTTTCCTAGTTCTTTTTGGGGGGAGATAATTCCTAGCTGTACCATGTACTCAAAGTTCAATACACTGTGATCACTCATTCCCAAGGGTGCTTCCTTCTGAACTTCCCTTATAGCCCACTCATTTAGGGTAAATATCAAACCAAGCATTGCTGGTTCATCTTCTCTCATTCTTGTTGATTCCTTGATGTGCTGGCTTAGAAAGTTTCTTTTTGCGCCGTCCAGCAGCTTAGCTCTCCATGTTTCTGGTCCTCCATGCAGGTCTCTGTTCTCCCAATCTATCTTCCCATGGTTGAAGTTTTCCATGATTAGTAGTCCAGATCCATTCCTGCTAGCAACAGAAGCTGCTCTTTCTATTATGTTAATGGTGGCCATATTCCTGTCTGGGTCTTCTGTCATTTGGTGGTGGATTATATATGACTTCGACTATAATTTTTTGCCCTCTAGTTATTATGGTGCCTGTTATGTAGTCACTGAAACCTTCACCGCCCTGAATAACCATCTCCTCAAAATCCCAGCCTTTTCTTACCAGCAGAGCTACACCACCACCACCTCTTCCTTCTCTCTCTTTCCTCAAAACATAATAGTCCTGTGGAAACTTTGCATTTGTTATGGTTTTCGTTAGCTTTGTTTCTGTGAGAGCTATTATGTCTGGGTTTTCCTCTAGTACCCATTCTCCAAGCTCATTTGCTTTATTCGTAATTCCATCTATGTTAGTGTACATTGCCTTGAGGCTCCCTTTCTTCTATCCCTTCTCAAATCGCCTCCTTGGTGAGTGTTCTGCTGGTGGGGAAAGCTGTTCCATGGGTGTGAGAATTTTTGAGGTAGATAACAGGGTCTTAGAGGATACTGGGATGAGGGGTGGGGGGTCAAGTGAAAGGGGGGGGGGACAGGGAGGGTATGGGGTGAAAGGGGGAGGGAGGGCAGGTAGGGAAAGGTGGGAAGGGGGGACATGGCGGGAGGAGCGGAGTGGTAGAACCGTGGGGATTGGGTGTAGGAGGAGGGAGATTTGGCTGAGTATTTGTGTGAGTGTGTGTGTGTGTATTCACTTACTTGAATTCACCTAGTTGTGTTTGCGAGGGTTGAGCTTTGCTCTTTCGGCCCGCCTCTCAACTGTCAATCAACTGTTTACTAACTAACTTCCTCCCCCCCCCCCCCAGGAAGCAGCCCGTGACAGCTGACTAACTCCCAGGTACCTATTTACTGCTAGGTAACAGGGGCATTCAGGGTGAAAGAAACTTTGCCCATTTGTTTCTTCCTCGTGCGGGAATTGAACCCGCACCACAGAATTACGAGCCCTGCGCACTATCCACCAGGCTATGAGGCCGTGTGTATGTATGTATATATATATATGTACTCACCTAGTTGTACTCACCTAGTTGTGTTTGCGGGGGTTGAGCTCTGGCTCTTTGGTCTCGCCTCTCAACCGTCAATCAACAGGTGTACAGATTCCTGAGCCAATTGGGCTCTATCATATCTACACTTGAAACTGTATATGGAGTCAGCCTGCACTACATCACCTCCTAATGCATTCCATTTGTCAACCACTCTGACACTAAAAAAGTTCTTTCTAATATCTCTGTGGCTCATTTGGGTTTCCACCTGTGTCCCCTAGTTCGTGTGCCCCTTGTGTTAAATAGCCTGTCTTTATCTACCCTATCAATTCTCTTGAGAATCTTGAATGTGGTGATCATGTCCCCCTAACTCTTCTGTCTTCCAGCGAAGTGAGGTTTAATTCCCGTAGTCTCTACTCGTAGCTCATACCTCTCAGCTCGGGTACTAGTCTGGTGGCAAACCTTTGATCCTTTTCCAGTTTAGTCGTATCCTTGACTAGATATAAACTCCATGCTGGGGCTGCATACTCCAGGATTGGCCTGACATATATGGTATACAAAGTTCTGAATGATTCTTTACACAAGTTTCTAAATGCCGTTTGTATGTTGGCCAGCCTGGCATATGCCGCTGATGTTATCCTCTTGATATGGGCTGCAGGAGACAGGTCTGGCATGATATCAACTCCCAAGTCTTTTTCTTTCTCTGACTCCTGAAGAATTTCCTCTCCCAGATGATACCTTGTATTTGGCCTCCTGCTCCCTACACCTATCTTCATTACATTACATTTGGTTGGGTTAAACTCTAACAACCATTTGTTCGACCATTCTTTCAGTTTGTCTAGGTCTTCTTGAAGCCTCACACAGTCCTCTTCTGTCTTAATCTTTCTCATAATTTTGGCATCGTCCGCAAACATTGAGAGAAATGAATCTATACCCTCCGGGAGATCATTTACATATATCAGAAACAAGATAGGACTGAATACAGAGCCCTGTGGGACTCCACTGGTGACTACATGCCAATCGGAGGTCTCACCCTTCACCGTAATTCTCTGCTTCCTATTGCTTAGGTACTCCCTTATCCACTGGAGCACTTTACCAGCTACACCTGCCTGTCTCTCCAGCTTTTGTACCAGCCTCTTATGCGGTACTGTGTCAAAGGCTTTCCGACAATCCAAGAAAATGCAGTCCGCCCAGCCCTCTCTTTCTTGCTTAATGGATAACAATACTAAATTAAATTTGGTAAGCTTCTTGATCTCTATCACTGAAGGGTCATTTGCCAGTTCATGCAATTTAGCCTCCATCACTAATTAATCTAGCTCCTAGCCAAAGTAAAAAATAAAAAATAAAAATTGGAAATAACAAAAATTTGCACGGCTCTTATCACAAGGCTACACTTACCTCAATCATGAAGGAATCCAGCTGGGTGTCCAGTCAGTGCAAGGTGTTTCCTTAGTTGATCTGGGCTCTAGGCTACCACACAACCGTTCTGTGGAATTCAAGTATTTTAGTTTTTGCCACTCAAAAATCTAATTTTTTACAAAAAAATGTTCATCCCGGACAGGCCCCCACTTGTTACAAATTTAAGTGCTGTTATGGAGGGTATATAGTATTAAAGAGAAGGACCAACAGCTAGAGTCAAGATGTATCAAAATTTGTGGCATAAATAGGCCCACCTATTTCATCATCAAGATATCATCTTGATCATAAATCATCTCAAGATAACCTCCAAGGAACATAGGTTCCTGTTTATGCTTTAAGGTTTTAGAAACAGATCTGTCGACTGGGATCCCATCATCTACACCACTACAACAGGATTAATGGATACACCTCAAAAACTAACTTATTTATTAAACCCTCTTAACATCCCCCCATATACATTACCAACAATAACAATAACTACTTTACTACACAATCTTACTTTAAAAAGCTTGGTCCACATAGGCAGGATACAAGGTATTACAATTAGGACAAGCTAGGGTAAAGTCTACTAGGCAAGGGACACTAGCAAGGACTCTAAGTAGCTTGGTACCACTTGAGCACATGTGGTTCCACTGAGACCCCTTAGAGTAACTTAGCAATATAAACATTAGCATAGCCTATACACATTACTATACCCTTATGCCAGAAAACGTACATGCTACACGGTACTTAGCTTTGTAAACTAGACACAGGATAAGGTAAGGGAAGAGGAGGAGGCAGAGCCCCACAGGGAAGATGTTTCCACAACACAGCCAGAACAGAGAAGGAGGACCCAGCGTCCTCCTGCCTCCCACTCACTTGCTGCCGGACGGAATTCAGCTGATCGTATAGCAGACATCAACCCAAGTTTACTCAGACCTTCCTTACTATTTTCCTTAAACATTCTAAGAATAGGTGATAATTAGTTCACTTATAATTAATTCACAACAAGCTCAAGAGTCTGAATGCTCTGGGAGAAACAAGATTCGTCTTACGTTTGGCAAGGGCGACGGGAATAAGGCGTACGGTTTTAAGGAGCCCTGATATAAATATTATTGTAATTAAATATCCTTCTCACATGATCCAGTTCCATGAATTATTGTAAGGTAATTGTTTAGAGCTCAAATTGACCTCTGGTTTCCATCTGAGGAACCCAGGGTCGTAACACGATCCCTTTCTTATTCCTATTACTATCCTCTTTATTACACCTTACCTTTCGTACTCTTTGCCTTGCTTTTTCTTCCTCTAAGATTTTCTTCTTCTCATCTCTCTCTTGCCTATTTATTGCCATCGCTTCCTTCCCTTATCACAATCGACATGAGAATGGTCCAGGACGGACCAAAACGTCGTCGTCCCTTCACTTTCTAGTGTTTGGTTTGGTCAACAATAAAATTCGTAGTTTTTCTTGGCGGGTGGTGACAGTGGTACTTCAGTGTTGTGATTGGTGACAGTGGTTGCTGTGGTTAGTGGACGTTATGTTTGAAGGTTGTGGTTGGTGAGTGGTGGTTGATTATTGTGATTGAGGGAAGTGATAGTTAGTTGTGGAAGTGGTGGTTGATGATTGAAGTTTGTGGTAGTTGTGGTTGTGGTTGGTGGCAGTGGTGGTTGATGGTTGAGGTATGTAGTGGTGGTTGATATATGATATTGTAGTGGTGGGCTGATGGTTGTATTTGGTGGAAGTGGTGGTTGATAGTTGTATGGGTTGATGAGTGTGATTGGTGGTAGAAGTTGATAGTTGTTGTTGGTAGTAGTTACTGAAGGTTCTGGTTGGTGTCAGTTGTGGGTGATAACCGAGGTTAGTGGCAGTGATAGTTGATGGTTGTGGTGGTTGACTGTTGAGGTTAATGGCTGTGGATGGTGGTTGATTGGTTGGTGGCAGTTGTGCTTGTTGGCAGTAATGGTTAATGGTTGTGATTGCTGGTAGCAGTAGTTGATTGTTGTGCTTGGTGACAGTGGTAATTGATAGTTATAGTTGGTGGCTGTGATTGTTGTGGCTGAAGGCAGTGGTGGTTGTTGCGAGTGGTAATCGATATCTGTGGTTGGTGGTAGTTGTGGTTTATATTTGTGGTTGTTGGTAGTGATGGCAGATAGTTTTGGTTAGTGGTAGTGATGGTGGGTGGTATTGGTGGTTCATGATAGTGGTGGTTCATATTTGTGTTTGTTCCGTGATGGTTAAAGTGTGTTGGAAATTTTCAACAGTTATTCTCATCCCTAATACAACAGGATGTATTTCCTGTATTAGGCTTCATACACATCTAATGTTCATTTAATAATCCTTAATACAATAGAATGTATTTCCTGTATTAAGAGTAATAATTGACTAACACTACTAATACGTAGTTTAGTATTGTAGAATTTACTGTATTAGGTTGTGGAACATTATGTAATTTCTCCTAGAATTGTGTAGTGTTGCGTCAGCCACGCAAGGAGATAAAATTTCCACATACCAGTAGATTTAACACCAATGTAACCATTTACTTTCCTTTATTAGGAATAGTTATTTAGTAATAGGTTTATTTTTAGTATACAATAGTTTACTGGAATTTCCTTACCCAGCTTAATCGCTGTTCCAGTAAATCATATCATAATCTAACATCATTTCCACCACCAAGCCTGTATTGCTTTATTGGTGCCGTCTACATTAACTGGCGTGCACTGTGAGAATTAAACATCACCACATAAAGAATTTATCTGAACCATCATGAGTGTTCATACATGCCCCCTTCCCTATTTAGCGTTAATAAATAAATATAATTTATGCTCGAATCATCACGGTGAGCTATTGCGCATGCGCGACTTTGGGGAAGGAGGGGGAGGACTCTCGCCATTACCAACAAGAAGCGTGGTGTTCCGTAAGCGGTCCAAAAAATCTGCTCATCCAGCCGGCATCCGAACATCCTTCGATGCCAGATTGAGGACGCAGCTTACCAGAATCACGGACACCAGTTCGGTAGGCATTTTGCCTTATATTAATATTTATAGAGCACTTAAATATGATTAATATAGGTAGCCATGTCGTCACGCTGCGGGCGTACCCAAAATTCCATGTAAGTGCAGCTCTTTCCCCTCCAAATATTTAGATATTACCTTATATGTGTGTAAATACTAGTTTGGGGTGGAAATTACGGAATTATCATTATTGCAGCATGGTGCAACACTCCTGAGGAAGAGTTTGACCGCCATACCCTCACGTGTGCTAAGTAACACTATCTCAAACTGTTTCCAGCCTGGCATACAGTGGATTGCATCTACGACCCCTGTCACAGCTGAGACATAAACAGTTTTCATTGTAGATAACACCTTATTATTCAGAGTCCATATACATATATCTATATATCTAATACTGCCATTTAGGCATTATTAATCTTCACATTGCAGTAGTATTTTTTGCATTACATATTTTACTTATTATTTATGTGTGTGCATATTACATTTATTCTTATTATTGTATAATATGTTGTACATAGATTAATCTTATAGAATACCCCCCCCCCAAAAAATGTGTCATGGGAGGCTGCCTCTAGAATTATATAATTTACAGTCATTGCTTAATTAATAGAATTTATTTATATAATCATAGATCAATAAGCCACTGATTTTCTCATTTAATCACTCATTCTGGTCCTTCCAGCTATCTTAGAATTTATCATTATTTTACATTCCCATAATTATACATTTTCTTAGTATTATACTGGAGCCAGATTTCCCCACAAAGTGGGTGGTAGTTTTGTTTGGTGTAGTGTGGGCTTTTAGGTGTTTTTTATTGTAGGAAATGTTGGTTGTTCTTGTGGTTGATGGTTGTAGTTGGTGGCAGTACTCACCTAGTTGTGTTTGCGGGGGATTGAGCTGTGGTCCCACCTTTCAACTGTCAATCAACTGGTGTATAGATTCCTGAGCTTCTCGAGGTCTATCATATCTACATTTGAAACTATGTATAGAGTCAGTCTCTCCCTGGGCTCTTCGGTCTTCCAACGACATGAGGTGCAGTTCACTCAGACTTTCCTCGTAACTTATGCCTCTTAGTTCTGGAATTATCCTAGTGGCATACAGTAGATATTTTGGTGACAGATAGCCTCACCTATGTAGGGCAATCAGATAAGAAAATCAGAAGCGGGGTGTCACATAGTGCCACTCCATATTAGGTCACCCAAGGAGTGAGTGGTAGCAGTCGAAAAAACAGTGAAGATAGGTATCTATTATGTACCGCTATGATCATGTTCATTTATACAGTAAAGTATGACAGTATATTTAAGTAAAAAATGAATTTATTTGTATAATAAAAACACACGGGTGAGTGCCAGTTACGCTCCCCACATTCCTCTATGGCGCAGGTGTAAAACAGGTTCCTTTCGGTAGGGGTGGTCGCCCATACCCTACCTCACACATAATGACCTGGACTTTACCGTAACAGAGTTCCACACCCAGCGGGGTCGTGTGGGTCTTATATAAGAGTATTAAATTATAAATCTCCCCAGGGGTTAAAAAAATCAAAAAATTTATTAATGCTTTATTAGGTAAAAATCACAAATGATGTATAAGAAGTTAATTATGATAGGTAATAATTGTAGTTATGGATTCCTCACTCCCCTCCACCTCCCCATCCTCATCTGAGTAGAATTCTGACGTCTCCCCATCTGTGGTGAGTGGGGGGGGAGGTCTTGACCCCCCTCCCCCCCTCTCTTGGGGGTGTGGGGTGAGTTGAGTGGTTGCCTTTTGCTTGAGTTTCCTTCTCCCCCACATCTGAAGTGTTCTGGAAAGAGATGAGGGAAATAATTTATAGTGATTAAAGGTTTTTATAGGATTATATCTTTTATTTGAAAAATATTCTATTTCCTCTAAGAACGGCTAGTACATACCTCTCCCCTTGCAGGACCGACCTTGATGGTGCCTGCTGTAGAGGACCTTGTGTCCTCTACAGCAGGCATCATCAATTAGGCTACGTAACAGCATCTTGATTGGGGCAGACCCCCCACGTAGAATTACTACTCTACAAATGTGGACGGGTCCCAAGAATTGCACTGAAAAAAGAAGAGGGTAAAATAGAGGTTGTACAAACTTTCTATTGTGGGAAAAAAATAAATCTTTACCAGAGAGTGAGGGTAATACTAACCAGGCCCTTCAAGGACTTCAATCTTCCCTGTGGGTGTTTTTGGAGAGACACCTTCCATTTGTAGAATGAGGAGGTTGGAGGTCTTCTGGGGAGGTTGTGGGGTGAGAGGGGTTTTTATATGGGGGTAATCCCCTTGTTAGGCAGGTTGCCTAGCTAACAAAAATATTCTCTACACCACCTATAAGAACCAGCCCCTACACCTCTACAAAATGTCCTAACACAATGATGTTTCATAGGAAAATATCGTCTCGCATAAGCGAGGGAGCGTTTATCATTTAATTTTAAATTAACGCTTGAAAATACATTATGTAAGTAATGTACTGTTGAAGGCAACCCCAGGTGACTTACCCTATGAACAAACATCAAATCAAATCAAATGTTTATTTAGGTAAGGTACATACATACAAGAGATTTTACAAAGAGTGGTGGATTGATAGATAGGGCTAGTACATACAATGCCTATAGCCACTATTACGCAAAGCGTTTCGGGCATGAAAAACTTAAATGACTAAGTACATACAATGTATGGCTAGTACATACAATGCCTAAAGCCACTATTACGCAAAGCGTTTCGGGCATGAAAAACTTAAATGACTAAAGCTTAATACTAATTGAGCATAAAGAGTAAAATGAAAACATAGAATGAAAACATAGCTGAAAAAGCAGTACAAATACAATTCTGTCGACAAACAGCGCTCTTTAAAAAAAAACCCAGACATTGGTTGACAATAGAGGGGTAAGGTAGGTTACAGGGAATTTATTAGGTATAGCTTCGTTTTTATCTTTAACTGGTTGAGAGAGGTACAGTCTTTAACATGGTTGGGAAGGTCATTCCACAATCTGGGTCCCTTGATTTGTAGACTACAGCATTTCTAGTTTGATTAAGTCGTACTCTAGGAATATCAAAACTGTATTTATTTCTGGTGTGGTGCTCATGGGTTCTGTTACAACCTTCTATGAAGCTTTTGAGGTCAGGATTGGCATTACAGTTTAGCGTTTTATATATGTATAATACACATGAGAGAATGTGCAGTGACTTAATGTCTAACATATTCAGAGATTTGAGTAGGGATACCGAGTGATGTCTGGAGCCAGAGTTGGATATTGTCCTAATAAATAATAGCAGCTTTGTGTTGAGTAATTAGAGGACGTAAATGATTTTGGGTAGTAGAGCCCTAAGCACAAATACCATAGTTGAGATATGGATAGATGAGGGAGTAATAGGAGTCACCAGGGCAGGGCGGGGTACATAATATCTGATCTTAGAAAGAATGCCAACAGTTTTTGAAACTTTTTTTTATATATTTAGAATGTGTCCCTGGAAATTCAGCTTGTGGTCAATGAGAATGCCAAGGAATTTGTCATCTAATTTGTTACAAATTTGGGTATTGTTTATTTTGAGATTTATTTGATTAGAGGATTTATTGCCAAACAGAATATAGAAAGTTTTGTCAATGTTAAGGGTGAGTTTGTTGGCAGTTAGCCAAAGATGGACTTTATTTAGCTCAGTATTTTCTGTGGCATTTAGAGCAAGGGGGTCAGGACTGGAGTAAATGAAGGTTGTGTCGTCAGCAAATAGAATTGGTTTGAGGTGTTGGGAGGCTTTTGGAAGGTCATTAATGTAGATGAGAAAGAGGAGAGGGCCAAGTATGCTGCCCTGAGGAACACCAATGTTGATGGGTAGGGTGGGAGAAATTGAATTATTCACAGAAACATACTGGAGCTTGTCAGTAAGGTAGGATTTGAGGTATTGCAGGGAGTGTCCTCTGACTCCATAATGATGTAATTTAAGAAGAAGGTTTTGGTGGTTGACAGTGTCAAAAGCCTTACGCAGGTCCACAAATAACCCAACAGGGAACTCATTTTTATCAAGAGCTGTATGAATCGAGTTAAGCATACTAATAAGTGCATCGTTAGTGCTTTTTTTGAGTCTGAAGCCATATTAGCAAGAGCTAAGTATATTGTGTTTGGCTAGATAAAAGTAAAGCTGCTTATAGATTAGTTTTTTAAATTTTTTTGACAAGTTTGGCAGGATTGATATAGGTCTGTAGTTGTTAACATCTGTGAGATCACCACATTTGTGGACAGGCGTTACTCTCGCTTTTTTTAGAATATCTGGAAAGGTTTGGAGTTCAAGTGACTTGTTGAAGAGCAAAGCAATAGCAGGGGCTAAAGATCTGGAGGCTTTTTTGTAAATTAAAATTGGTATCTCCTCAAAGGCACTAGACTTGGTTTTAAGGGAAAGGATTATCTCATTCACGTCAGTGGAATTAATAGGCTTTAGGTACAGAGACTGTGGATAGTTACCTGTAAGATAGTCCTTAACGTCAGTACTGGAAGATGGAATACCATTTGCAAGGGATGACCCAATGGAGGAGAAGAACCTATTGAACTCAATAGCAGAATCAGAGGCTGAAAGCTGACCATCGTTATTGGACAGGAGTGTTGGTTTGTAACGCAAACATGACGCAATAGAGCCCACAGGCAAGAGTAAAATCACTCTGGAGTCTGTAGCACATTCCAAACACCTCTGTTATTTTGTTAGTTTTAATAAATCCCTGAAAATAATGGCCATAAGTAACCGCCGATATTCCATAACTATCGAAAAAAAACATTCGATGTTTAACTTTATCAACATAAATAGCTACCCAATGTCCCATAGTTTATCTGCTGTGTGATGGTAAAATATTAGTTATGAGGACGATAGGTTTTCTTGATGAGATATTTAAATGTTCTATCTCGTCTGCATTATAACATCCTAGGTAGAGCGCTCGATCCCCCTTGATTATTTTTTAAATTAATATTTATTTCATAACAATTCATTATGTTTTTAAGCTCGCACGTCACATAGAACAGTTCTCTGCCCGTCGATGGATAGTACCCAGGTCGTTTCCCCAAACAGTAAAACCAGTCTGTTATATGTAACACCGCCACCAAATTCAAGCTCCATACGCAAGTTGCCAGATTTCTCCACAGGGAGGGAATCTTTTGTTTGAATGGTGGTTAAGTCAAAGGCAAATATTGATCTTCCCTTATTAAAAGTGTCATAGCCTAGTAGTGAATCACGCTCTAACCCTAATGTCTTCAAAGTTTCGTAATAAAGGCGGGAATAATGATTGTCGAAATCACCGCCAATTCGGTAAATTGCGTTATTGTTCAAATGCATAGCAATATTTTTCAGCTTTGCATTTTCAAAATATAATCCATTACCTTGGTGAAGGCTGGCGAAATAATTCATTGGTACAATTACCATGAATGTCTTGTGTGGAATTACTTGTGCTTAAGGCTGATCAATTAAGAGACTAGTTTGATTCCCTGCTAGGACATATGTTTTAGAAATGGTTCTATTGAAAGTATAGCTTATGGGGTCGGGGGATGCTAACAGTGAGCTGTTTAAGGCTAGGTAAGCACTTGGGTAGGGGAACACTCGTGTTACCCATATCTTAGCATAATCCATATGCAGCCGATACTTAGAGCCATCGTCCACACTTGTATTTAGCACCCAAGCATGTGGGGAGAGCTCCAATCTTAGACGCACATCTATATTATCTAATATGTATTGGTCTAGGATTGTTACGTCCAATACTAGGGGAAAACACATTGACAATCCTTTACCTTTTAAATCGGACATAATTTTTTTATCCTTGGCGGTTGCTCCAGTAAAAAATATATTAGTAAATTCGTTAGGGATTACACCATCATCACTCCAGTCCCTACGAAAGGCTCCAATTCTCCCCAAGGAAGACATTTTTGATGGAGGCATGGAGGTAATTAATTTAATAAACGACCAATAATTAAAATTAGAATTTGTTTCAACTACCTGCTCTCCTAAAAACACCTGAACACCTTTAAACATGGTATTTGACAACCCATTCACAAATTCCACATAGTCATCCTCTTCCAATTTTGTACTCACCTAATTGTGCTTGTGGGGGTTGCGCTTTGGCTCTTTGGTCCCGCCTCTCAACTGTCAATCAACTGGTGTACAGATTCCTGAGCCTACTGGGCTCTATCATATCTACATTTGAAACTGTGTATGGAGTCAGCCTCCACCACATCACTTCCTAGTGCATTCCATTTATTAACTACTCTGACACTGAAAAAATTCTTTCTAACGTCTCTGTGGCTCATCTGGGTACTAAGTTTCCACCTGTGTCCCCTTGTTCGTGTCCCACCCGTGCTGAAGAGTTTGTCTTTGTCCACCCTGTCAATTCCCCTGAGAATTTTGTAGGTGGTTATCATGTCTCCCCTTACTCTTCTGTTTTCCAGGGATGTGAGGTTCAGCTCCTTTAGCCTTTCCTCGTAGCTCAATCCTCCCAGTTCCGGGACGAGCCTGGTGGCATACCGCTGAATCTTCTCTAACTTTGTCTTGTGTTTAACTAGGTATGGACTCCAGGCTGGAGCTGCATACTCCAGGATTGGTCTTACATAAGTGGTATACAGGGTTCTGAAAGATTCCTTACACAAGTTTCTGAAGGCATTTCTTATGTTGGCCAGTCTAGCATATGCCGCTGATGATATTCTTTTGATGTGGGCCTCTGGGGACAGGTTCGGTGTGATATCAACCCCCAGATCCTTCTCTCTATTTGATTCTTGCAGGATTTTCCCTCCCAGATGATACCTTGTGTTCAGCCTCCTGCTCCCTTCGCCTAATTTCATCACCTTACACTTTCCAGAGTTGAACTTCAGCAGCCATTTTCTAGACCATTCCTCCAGTTTATCCAGGTCATCCTGCAGTCTCTGTCTATCTTCATCCGTCTTGATTCTTCTCATAATTTTTGCATCATCAGCAAACATCGAGAGGAATGAGTCTATACCCTCTGGAAGATCGTTCACATATATTACAAACAGGATGGGTCCAAGTACTGAGCCCTGTGGGACTCCGCTGGTGACATCTCGCCACTCTGATGTCTTCCCCCTCACCGTTACTCGCTGTTTCCTGTTGCTTAAGTACTCCCTTATCCACTGGAGCACCTTCCCTTTTACTCCTGCCTGTTGCTCCAACTTTTTTAATAGCCTTTTATGGGGTACTGTGTCAAAGGCTTTTTGGCAATCCAGGAAAATGCAGTCGGCCCACCCTTCTCTTTCCTGCCTAATTTTCGTTGCCTGGTCATAAAATTCTATTAAACCTGTGAGGCACGATTTACCATCTCTGAACCCATGTTGGTGGTGCGTTACAAAGTTATTTCCCTCCAGATGCTCTACGAGCCTTTTCCTCACGATCTTCTCCAGCATCTTGCATGGTATACAAGTTAAGGAAACTGGCCTGTAATTCAGTGCCTCTTGCCTGTCACCCTTTTTGTATATTGGGACCACGTTAGCTGTCTTCCAACTTTCTGGTAAGTCTCCTGTTTCCAGTGACCTGTTATACACCATAGAGAGTGGCAGACTTAGTGCTTCTGCACCTTCCTTTAGTATCCATGGTGAGATTCTATCAGGCCCAACAGCCTTTGTCACATCTAGCTCCAGCAGACACCTTTTGACCTCATCACTGGTGAGGTCAAATTCCTCCAAGGTTGCTTGGTTTGCCGCCTCCTCATTTAGTGCAGGGGCTTCTCCTTGTTCTATTGTGAAGACCTCCTGGAATCTCTTGTTGAGTTCTTCACACACCTCCTTGTCATTCTCTGTGTATCTGTTCTCCCCTTTCCGCAGCTTCATCACTTGTTCCTTCACTGCTGTTTTCCTCCTGATATGGCTGTGGAGCAGCTTTGGTTGGGTCTTGGCTTTACTCGCGATGTCATTTTCAAACTGTCTCTCTGCTTCCCTCCTCACTCTGATGTACTCATTTCTGGCCCTCTGGTATCTCTCCCTGCTCTCTGGTGTTCTGTTATTTCTGTAGTTTCTCCATGTTCTTTTACTCAGTTGTTTCGCTACCTTACATTCCTGGTTGAACCATGGGTTTTTCTGTTGTTTTTCGTTTTTCCCCTTTTGGACGGGGATAAACCTGGTATCGTCACCTTTGGTTAAAGATACCTTAAAATCTATAACAATATTAGCTAGATCTAAGAAGGCGCCCTGGGTTCCAGGGATGCGGAATTCTAAGTAATTATCTCGCAAACGTTGATTAATGGGGAGGTTGACAGGTAGAATGTCTATTTGATGCGTAGAGGCAATTGAACTTTCCACATTACATATTCTGTTACTTCCAGGAAATTGGTCAATAATACTGGAGCTATAATATTCTACTGGTATTTTCAGCCCAGCTCCACTAGCCTCCGCCATGATCTCCTCCGAAAGGTGAAGTATGTCTGCTTACTATAGTGAAAATACGTCATTTTTATACCCAAGGCCTCGTTTACATTTTTTATTTTTATTTTTTCTTCTCCTAGAGAGTCTTTAATTTTCCCGCCTGTTACCAATTTCTTCCCTACAGTCTTAAGAGCATCAATACCATGAGTTCTCAGAGCGCTCTTTACATCCCGTTTAACGCTGGTTAAATCACCAAGAACATTTTTCCCAAAATCGATAGCAGTCGGCGTTACAGTTTTCATGAAAAATGGTATGGCCTGTCGAGCCAAGCCAGCCAAGGTTCCAAAAAAAAACACCACCAGATCTGAGATAAGGTGCTTGGAATGTACGTATGTCATTCATTGCTCCTCCCTCTCTTCCCATGTCTCCTAGAGAGGGGGAAGAAGATCTCCCTGTAGTCCTTCTGAGAAGGTGTGTGGAAAGGTACACGCATCCCGACACCTCTTCTTATAATAACCGAAGACGTGGGTAAACACTTCTATATATATTTATATTTATATAGATTATATTGTTATACCTTAGGGCGGACGTGTAAGACCGCCATAACCGACCTCCCATCTTCAAAACTAACCATTCGTCCAAACTGATCTGTTATTTTAATACTTACTTTCTCCAACGTGTTAGTATTTAATGTTTTTTACACTAGGGGATGAGCTCCTCTAGAATATGAGTCATGATAATTGATTGCATCTAAGATATTTACAACAATTTGACCCCCCCCCCTCCGTATCGATCCGGCTCGATGATGTCACTATAAATGAGTAAATAGTCAAAACCTCCGTCATTGTCTGGGGGGAATGAAGCCACGACCTTGGAGGCTGTTGTAATGTCATCTGATTTTGCCCGATAAATGGTGTATTTGCGACTGCGGTCAAAACCAAGTACATTAGCTATTCTGTGTTTAAATTGAAGGCTGAGAGAATATAACGAACCAGTACCTTCGTTGTTAAGAGTGGAGGCTAGTAATACTCGCTCTAAGGATTGATCATAGGTGAGGATTGGTTCTCTTTCTGAGAAGTATATTTTGAAATCACTCCTGAAACTTAGTTTCATGTCGGTGATTAATGGTCCGCTAAGCTCACCCGTGATGAATGTGATGTTTCTGGATAATATGTGTGTTTTGGGGAGGAAGGTATAAATTAGGTGTTCTGGGCTTTTAGAAAGAGTTCCACGTTTAAAAGTAGCATAGACGTCTATGCCAGACTCCCCCTCATCCTTGATGATGGCATTAATTCGCCTGGGTAGGAGTATGTTGACTAAGGCCACTTCATGTTTAATGGAAGGGTTTAAATGTAGTGTGGGGATGGTGTTTGTAAATGCTGAACTTGTGTTGTTGTATATATCTTCTTGGTCGAGACTAGTAAGGTATATGTAATGTTCCTCGGCCATTGTTCACTTATGTACTGATTTGGGGGGAAATAAAACATCATTACTTATATTTTATTTTATTAATCTACAAAGGAAATATTAGATTTTTAAAGAACTACAACAGGGGAATTATTCCCTTATCAAATTACATATAAAGAACAGCAGCTGTTGGTGCTGCTGTCGCCGCTGCTGCCGCTGCCGCCGCAGCTGGAGCTGTTGGTACCGCTGACACCACTGCCACCGTTGATGGTACTGCTGCTGCTGCTGCTGCCACCGCTGGAGCCGCTGTAGTTGGTGGTACTGCTGCTGCTGCCGCCACCGCTGCTGGAGCTGTTGGTACCGCTGACACCACTGCCACCGTTGTTGGTACTGCTGCTGTTGCTGCTGCCACCGCTGGAGCCGCTGTAGTTGGTGGTACTGCTGCCGCTGCCGCCACCGCTGCTGGAGCTGTTGGTACCGCTGACACCACTGCCACCGTTGTTGGCGGTGCTGCTGCTGCGGCTGTTGCTGCTACCACCGCTGTCACAACCGCTGGAGCTGCTGTAGATGGTGGTACTGCTGCTACTGTTACTGTCGGTGGTGGTGCTGCCACCACCAACACCTAGAAAATACACCAACACCTAGACCACCTAAGGCAACACCTAGAAAAATAGTGTCTCAATCCAGTTCAGCACAGTAACCAACTTTTGCTGGACTAGACGAAGAAAACTGGGACACCATTTGGATGTCTTTTATCACTCATATTTATTCTAAGGCAACCATACCAAAGGTGACAAAGTTCACATACCTTCAAAGCCTTTTCAAAGGGGAGGCCAAGAAGGTCATAGCTAATCTGTCCCTTGATGAGGACACTTATGATATAGCTATACAGTTGTTGAAAGTCAATTACTACACCAAACAAATAGTATAGCTAATCAATTGGTCGATTTAACCTCACCTACCAACTGAACAGACTCCCTTCAAGACTTCAGGTTAGAGTTGGAGTCGCTTGTGAGAGCCCTTAACACCAAAGCAGATGTGCAAGCTTCCGAATGGTCACTAAAGTTGAGCATCCAGAGGAAGCTCCCCTTGAGATTTTTTAGCTGAAATCTCATCTCATTTTAGGACAGATGCTCTATCCATAGATGAAATCTTCCATTGAATGAGAATGACAGTCAATAGAATGAAATCTCACAACAAAATTGAATCTGATACTGAAAAGTCATACACTGAGAAATCAGGGAGACCAAGGAGTATGACAAATAATCCTAATAAATCTAAATCTATCATCTCCAATCCAAGGTGGAAGAAAGGCCGTGTGGGTACATATGCAGTGAGTTCCTCAAAGGCTTTTATTTTTTTTTTTGATCCACCAAAATAAACGGTTGTGAATCGCAAAGGTGCTGTAGGCTGGAGAACGTGTGTGCTCTGCCAAGAAGGACATTTAATATATCACTGCGCAAATTACCCTGATCGTACTACAAGGGTAAAGCGACTGAAGGAGTTGCACAAACGCACAAGGTACCTACGGTCACATGACTCCTGTACCTGTGCAGTCCAACTAAGCACCTACAATAGGTGCATTAAGGGTCAATACCAGGCCACACTGTGTGGAGATAAAATCAAAGTTCTCCAAGGCCATTGTAGAGGAAGAGACTTCTACCTCAATGCAGTACTGCAAAGTATGACAGGATATAAGTGTCCTATCCACAAAGTTAAGCAATGACACGACTTTACCCACTACCCAATTCATCCTTAAAAACAAAAGGGCCAAGGTCCACACCATATTTTATTTATTTCAGGGGACAAGAAGCCAGAGTGTATTCATTCACATTAGGGTTTTATAGAGTTCCCCCCCTCCCCCCGGGGCGAATTACTGACCCTGTCCAGGATACAACCCCACAACAAGCTGAATAACTCCTGAGTACTTACTTCCTCTTCCTGCTAGGTGAACTGCTCATTAGGTGAAAGGAAATATGCTCAACCATTTCTGTCTCACCACCCGCCGAACACACACCGAAACTACGACATTGGTACAACGTTCGAACAAGTTTTAACACCTCCTAACCAGTTATAACAACCAATATAGAAAGTTGTAACAACGTTCTAATACGTCATAAACACGTTAAGCCAGGATGTAACAAGCGGAAAATAGAGACAGTTTCAGTTTGTGTTTCCAGGGCAGGAATTCAAACCTAGAATTTTCTATTGTGCATTGAGAACAAGCTCGACTGTAACACCGGGAATACAGTCCCTCGAAGTAATTCGTAATTTTGTCGCAGCCAATAAAAGTCCACCTCACATATAAGTTTATGGTCAAGGGGGGGAAAAAAAATCTACAAGAAAAGGGAATTAGGTTGGCTGATAACAAAATTACATCTGATCACCTCACCAATACTGGAATACTTGTAGGAGCAGACTATTACCAGATATTCATCATTGGAAGTACAAAACAGCAGGGAATAAACCTGTTTTTGTCTGCGGGAGGCAATTTGCTCACTGGCCCAGTATTGAGTCTAAAGAAAACCCCACCTGTAGATAACAAACAAGTCAACCCAGTGATGTTTGTGTGACTAGGAGAAGACCCATCATCACGTAAACTCAGTGATATGTTTGAAGGTGAAATTGATCATCCTGTACATAAGTTGTGGGATTTTGCAACTTTAGGTATAGTCTCTAAATAACCTAGTCCAAATGATACCTGGACATACAAACAGTACCTGGACTCAGTGGTCTCTACAAAGATAATCAAAGCTTGGACACGCTACCAGGAAGCTGATTCATCCTCAGCTTCCAGTGAATCATTTCATGGCACAAAACCAAGTAAGGTCTCAGGTGTAGAATAGACAATCTGAGAACTTGAATTTGTACCATGACATAATACAACAGAAGCTCGATAATAAATTAATTAAAGTTGTAACCAATGATGACCCTAAGGAGGGACACTATTTGCCACACCACAAAGTACTGAAGGACACAATTACTACACCTATCAGATTAGTGTTTAACTGCAGTGCTAGCACCAAACAGAATAGTGTCTCGTTGAATGACTGCCTTCAAACTGGCCCTAGTCTATCATAAAGACTGCTATTAAAGTTTCACTTAATAACTTATGTATACACAGCCAACAAAAGTAAGGCATTCCTTAGGCAAGGTCTCTAAGAGGAAGGCAGAAATTGCACAAAGGTCCTATGGATAAAGGATCCTCGTGATACTAACAGTGAAATAATCACTACGGGTTTGCCTCAGATTTTGTTTGTTGCTACATCTTCACCGTTTCTGCTTCAAGTAACCTCAGATAAGCATTTAAAGATGTCTAATAGCTCAAATAAAACTGAAATTAGCAACAACATGTATATAGACAACTTCCAAGGAACCACCAGCAGTAAGAAAGAACAGCTAAATATATATCATGAGGCCAATCGAGAGTTATTGATATCAAATATGCCTCTACAGTCATGATCCTCAAAAAATTACAATTTAAATCAACTGATCAAATCAGAATTTCCTGATTACATGGCACTCCAGAATATGAAAGTACTATAGGTGTCGAATGGAAAACAACTTCTCATCAGTATACCATCAAAACAAGGAAACCAGATACCACCAATTTAGCAATGAGAAAGATATTATTGCAAGTAACCAATGCTTTCGACTTCTTGGGACTATTAAATCCCATATTAATTAAAGGAAAGTTGATCATGCAAGAATGCTGGCCGGAGAAGATAGGCCTTGGATGATTCGCTAATACCTGCTCTCAGGAAAAATCACAGCACCTAGTAAAGGATTTATGTATCCTAATGGCTATCAAGTTTCCTCGAAACACGTCGAATGCACAGGCAAATTCGCTCATTAAGCTATATGTAGCCTAATTTAGTGGCAGATGAACTGGCAAATCTGCTCACCTCAAAGGCTAGAGTGGCACCGTTGAAGAGACGGTCATTGCCATGACTAGAATTAACTGTCCAACTGTTAGGAGTAAGGCTGGGTCATTATCTGACCAAAACCTTAAGTAATAAAAATTTTGAAGAAAGAGTGGTATGGTCAGATAATGATGTAGTTTTTCAGTGAGTGAAAAACAACAATAGTAAAACTCTTTATGTGAGCAATCGTGTCAAGGAGATAAGAGAGTTGTCAACTAGATACAAACGCAGATATGTGCCCACAAAGGAGAATCCCACTGACTATTTCTCCAGAGGCCTGACTTTATGGCAATATCCAAAAGCCGTGATGTCATTAATGGACATCAGTGACCAATGGCCTAAACATAATCCACATATCATTGTATCACAAATACCATTTAGAATGAGCCTGATAAAAACTTTTAATGATCTGGGTCTCTGGATTGACCCAGAAAACTGTTATTGTTTCCCACCCACTAAAGAACTCCCTCATTATCTGACCATACCACTGTTTTTCAAAGTGTAGGTTAATTAATGTTTTGATCAGGTAATGAGCCAATCTTACGCCTACCAGTAGAGTGGGTTATTCTAACTGTGGCAATGACCATTTCCTTAACCCTTAAACTGCACAAAACGTCATATGTATGACTTTGACAGGGGAGGTATAAGCTCCAAAAATATTCGAATTATGTAAAAATTTCTTAAAAATTTTAAACAAATCACCAACTTATTGGCTTCAGCTTCGTGAAACTTTCATCAAAATTTATTTTAGACGAATATATAAGAAAAAGAATGTTTTGTTGATAAAGAGAACAGCTCCTTTTAACTGGAACAGATGGATAATGCAAGAATAAAGAGATGAAGGAACCTGTTTGACTCACAAAGAAGAATAGTAGTAAGAAGTGTCCACAAAGTGGATAATACAGCTGGTGCTTCTATAGCATTAGTGAGTAATACATAATAACACAAATAATAATGAGTAATTATGTTATTATGCTCTATTTTGTTATATTTCATATAAATACATTGTCCAATGTTATTATCAGTTACTTTCAACAATGTCCCCCCCAAAAAAAATTACCTATAGGTAAAGGTAAACCCATTCCATTAAAGCTTGTCCTTTAAGTTTACACGGAAAATATGTAAATTTGATGGTTTTAGGTAGAGTTGCTTTAGAATACACTGAGTCAACAAATTTATTCCTGAAGTTATTCAAACTTTTATTCTCTGTTCCAGAGAATGTAGGAAAGCTGATGGAATGCAGCGTGACCTCTAGTTATGCTGTATTAAAGGAAGCTTTGGCTGTTGCCTTTCACTGGTTAATTATTTTAGCAAAAAGATTCAAACTGGTATGTATATAATCCTCTTACAGTGCCAGATCAGTCATAACATCGTCTAATGCAGTATCAGATAAATTGATGTTGGCAGGATCGACCAAATAATTTTCTATCTGGCATTTGACTTGCTCAAACTTACTTGTGACTATGTGAAAGTATCTTTTCAGTTCAACATAGGTGACTGGTGATTGCTGGGACAGATCTTGACGTTTATTAATCTGTATGGTCAAGTGATCTTTGAGGGGTCTTTTTCAGTTTTTCTAGTTTAGCCATTCTGGTTGTTTAACCCTCAAGCCGCTAGGGGTCCAAATTGTGTGACATTGCATTGGAACGGAGCTGTGTTGTTGACAGTACCGTTCATTTCGTGAGAATAAGTATAGATGCCTTACCTGTTACAGGTAAAAACATAATTGTTTTTAAGAAACAGTGCCATCTGTTGCACGTACGAGCAACACATGCTATATAATATATGTTACGATTTCATTTCAATGTTTCCGATTGCATTGACAAATTTAATTTCAATAGATTTTGATTTATTTTCATTTTGATTTAATTATTTGATGTGACATTGAGTTGGAATTGAGCTGTGTTGTTTACTGTACCGTTCATTTCGTGAGTATAGATTTTTTTGTATATTTTTTCATTGTTTTACATTTCATTTTTTAACTCTTTTTCTTATAATTCAGTGATGGCAACATTTGATCATTAGAGAATGCATCGGAAGAGGGAGTGGGGAATGGTGGGGACGACGAGGGAACTGGAGTGGGGGATGGTGGAGAGGACGAGGGGACAGGAGAGGGGGTAATGGTGGGGACGACGAGGAGATTAATTTGTTATATTAACCGAGGAGACAGAGAAGTTGGGGATGGTAGGGACGAGGGGACGGGAATGGAGAATGGTTGGGAAGACAAATGGACAGGGGATGGTGGGTAGGACGAGGGGACAAGGAAGTGGGCGATGATGGGGAGGACAAGGGGACGGGGAAGGGAGGGGGGGGGGGAAATTGTAGGTAGGATGAAGGTACAGGGGAGTGGGAGATGGTGGGGAGGACGAGGGGACAGTGGAGTGGGGGATGGTAGGGAGGACGAGAGGACAGTGGAGTGGGGGATGTTGAGGAGGACAAAGGGGATGTTGGGTGGGGGGGGGGGAGAATGGTGGGAAGGACGAGGGAACGGGGGAGTGGTGAATGGTTGGGAGGACTCGGCGACGGGAAGGGGGGAAAGTTGAGGAGGACTAGGATACAGGGAAGGTTGCTGTGGCTCAGAAACGGACATGTGTATCAAAGCCACAGCAATGCATGGCCGGGTACAGCTAGTAGTGTAATAAAAACAATAACAGTATGGTGGGAGGAATAATGTTGGTGTGTAAGATGTTGGAGTGAGGGAGGGCTGTCTGGGTGTGGCTGCTCACACTCGCAATGTTCTGAATGTGTTGATGGTAAATGTATATAGTGTGTGACAGTGTATAGTGTGTACATATGTTGTAAATACACATAAATGAACATGAAACATTGGTGTGAATAGCTGTATGATGGGAGTTGCAATGTTGGCAAATACAATGTTGGAGTGAGGGAGGGCCGGCTGGGTGTGGCTGCACACACTAGCGGTGTTCTGATTGTATTGATGGTGAATGTATATAGTGTGTGACAGTGTATAGTCTATAAATAGATTGTATATATACATAAATTAGCATGATACATGGTAAATATGTGCAACATATGTGTACACACGTGTCATGCACGTAACACAGTGGCCTCGGACAGTACGGATGTTTTACTGCCATAATATAGTGTACGTATTCATTATACATAGGATTAGCACGTAAAAACAAATAAAATTTATTTGGAACTGTGCGCAAAAAATGAAGAAAAATATAATCACGGCAACTCGCGCGCCCCGCCCCGGGCGCCCTACTGGCCCGGGAGCATACGTCATGGGCGAACCAGGAATGATGACATCACACGTCAACTTACAGACCCCATAGTAGCCAAAGTAAGTACAAGTTGAAATTTTTTTGACATACCCATACTGAGGGAAGGGTTTTTGACACATTAAAAGAACAAAATAATTTTTTCAAGATAATATATTTCCTGCGCACTGGGGGAGAGGGGTGTCATATTTGGAGGGGGCACAGTTAAAGGGTTAACACCCACAGGCGCAACAACAAAAAAATCCAAAAAATTCTTTCATCTTATAAAAGTGTTCATTTGTGTTCCCTGATCATGGAAAAAAAATGGTAGGTGGTATATTTTAGCCACAATAGGGTAGGGAAGTTTGGCAAAAAAGGGTCTGTGGTGTTTATGTGTTGCTGAGGAAGTCTTGGTTGTAGGGTTGATATAAAGCCATTGCTTGGTTACTGACTTTAATACTTATAAACAATTACATGACTAGTAGCTACCAAGCTTGGTGGGCGTCCTGTACGCTCTTGTTTACCTCTCTGCTGGCGTCTGAGCCGCCGCACATAGAAAACGAATGGTACCGTTTTCTGTGAACATGACATCCCTCCTTTTCTTTAAAAAGAATGAATACAGGATGTCTACCATGTTTGTAGCACAAAGCAAAGTTATAGACACAAAGTAAGTTATTAACATATCAAGAGATATTGCATACATTAATTAAGCACACAAAGAATTTAAATAACTTAATCTTTACCACACAGGATTTCAATGTTAAAAATACAAATGCAATGTTAAACAAAAATGAAAGAAACTGTAATACAAAGTTACAAAATATTGAATGAGATATCTGCATTATTCAAACAATATTATTTTTTTTTTTTTGAGATATATACAAGAGTTGTTACATTCTTGTACAGCCACTAGTATGCGTAGCGTTTCGGGCAGGTCCCTGGAATCCGATCCCCTGCCGCGAAGAATCGTTTTTTCATCCAAGTACACATTTTACTGTTGCGTTAAACAGAGGCTACAGCTAAGGAATTGCGCCCAGTAAATCCTCCCCGGCCAGGATACGAACCCATGACATAGCGCTCACTGAACTAGTTCAGCATAACAAGTAGACACTTTGCATTACATAGGAACACAATTAATCAAATCGTGTGGGGTGTTTAACATGACGTTTAGGACGAGAGTCCTTAAATACAAGAATATCCCTTGATGAATTGTTTGTTGGGTTATAAGTCATTTTTTCTTTGTCCTTTGTACGACTTTGCACTTCATCATTTTCTACACTAGTTGGAATCACTTTGAAATAGGCCATATTACGTGTTATACTATGATCTCTATTACTCGCTGTTACAATAGTTTCTTTTACACTAATCACTTTATATGGTTTTGTATCATACGGCATATCTAGCTTTCCCTCTTTTTTCTTTTTAACGAGAACAGTATCTCCAACCTTTATGAATTGTTCCTTTGTATGTTGATCATGAGCAATTTTCATTTTGCCCTTGGCTAGTGCATCCTTCTGAGCGAGACTTTTATCTGTTACCTCGGCTGGCATGACAGGTAGTGCGATCCTCATAGGACGTCCAAATAAAAGTTCGCCAGGCGACTTGCCCAGTGTTCCATGTGGTGTTGCACGGTAGTTCCTGAGAAAAGCATACATAGCTTGTTTCCAGGATCGTCCTTCGGCATGAGCACAGCGTACCGCTTTCATGAGAGGTTGCATGGATATCTCGACTTCTCCATTTGCTTGAGGATGTAGTGGCATCACACGGCGGTGTTTGAATCCAATGTGCTCAGCAAAGTTGACGAAATCTTGTCCATTGAATGGCGGTCCATTATCCGTCTTGACAACTTCAGGAATGCCAAAGTTTGAAAAGATCTTGTCGAGTTTCGGGATGACAGCCTTTGGAGATGTGGAAGTGATGATTTCTACTTCTGGATAACGTGAGTGATCATCAATGACTACCATTAAGTACTCTCCAGTTGGTAGCGGTCCGCAGAAGTCCATCGATACTTCCATCCATGGTGCAGCAGGTAGTGGTGAAAGTTGTAGAGGTGTTGGCCTTGAAGTATCCACTGCAGCTTGGCAAGGGACACAGGCATCATGCATATCCTTTGCTTGACGATCAATGCCTGGAAACCACACCTTTTCTCGTAGCAGCTGTTTGGTCCTAACAAGACCTTGGTGTCCTTGATGTGCAAGCTTCAGAGCACGTTGCTGGAGAACAGCTGGAATGACGATACGAATACCTCGAAGCACGGTGTCTCGTTGTTGTGTAACACTTAATTCTGTCTGGATGCATTCAAGTCCTTTGAATGCATCTTGGTCAACTCCTCAGGGTGGGATGCGTGGAAACTTTTTCTTAGTCAATGCATCCACAGTTGCTTGCAGAGTTGGGTCCTCTAGGGTTGCAGTACGGATTTCATCAAGAGTACTTAGGGACTGCATCACAGGTTACAGAGTGTACATATTCCTCAGCAACTTGCTGATGCTTGGTGATGGTGAAACTGTTGGTAGGATGTCGACTGATGTAATCAGCGGGATTGCCTGCACCCGGCTTGTATTTCACCATAAAGTTGTATGGTTGCAGACGAAGAGCCCATCTCTCAATGCGAGCTGGTGGTTTGGACTTTGGATTATTGAAGATGGTCTCCAACGGTTTGTGGTCAGTGACTATTGTGGTGAAGGCTGCACCAAGCAGACACACACTGAAGTGTTCACAGCCCCATACAAGAGCAAGAGCTTCCTTCTCTGTCTGACTGTATCGTTGCTCAACATCTGTGAGAGAACGGCTGGCGTAGGCAATTACTACTCTGGAATCTGGTTGACCAGGTTTGTGTTGGGCTAACACAGCACCTAAACCAACAGGACTAACATCCACCGTTAACTCAGTGTCCATTGATGGATCAAAGTACGCACCAGTCGCATTCTCTACTAGTGCATCTTTCACAGCATCAAATGCATTTTGCTCGATATCACTCCAGTACCATGATGCATTTTTCTTCAGGAGCTCACGTAGAGGCTTCGTAATGGTAGCAAAATCTGGAATGAAGCAAGAACAGTAGTTTGCCATTCCCAGAAAACTATGTACTTCAGTGGACGTTGAAGGAGGTGCAGCATTCTTGATATCTGAAACTTTCTTAGGATCTGGAGACAGACCTTTGTCACTAAGTACATGTCAAAAGAATTCAATTTTATGTTGATTGAACTCACACTTTGCTCGGCTTAGCGTCAGATTCTTGTTTCGTAGGCGTTGCAATGTTGCACGAAGAGTTTTATCGTGTTCAGCTTGGGTACGGCCATAAACAATGATGTCATCAGACATGCTGTCAGCATTAGGTATATCTTGCAATACCTGGCTGATGATGTGCTGGAATACCTCGGCAGCACTGTTAATACCAAAACTCAGGCGCTTGTACCTATACCCAGCAAACACAAATCATCTACACAACGTTCGCCTATCTCTTGCCATAGGTGTGGGAATGATTTGCATTGAGAATGGTGCAGGAGAGCCTTTGAGAAACTTTTACTCAAAAAATCCAAACACAAAGGTTTAATTATAAATTGTTTTTCTACAATTATTTTCTTCCAAATGTAAAACAAATAGTTTTTACATGTTTAAATATAAAATTTATGGTGTTTTTTTGTAAAATTCATTAATAAATTGTGAATGATATATATTGGCTGAGTGAAACCTTTATAATCCATTTAGTTATAATTTGAACAGAAAAAAGTATTTTTCCAAATTTTCTAAAAATTGCTCTTTTTAACACAATTTGACTCCTTATACATTCCACTAAACACTATATCATGTTTAAATATATAATTTATGTATTATTCTCTAAAATAATTTATATAAATTATATAAGTTGCTGGAAAGTGGTGTTAAGGATTTTGAAAACATTTTGTTGTGTTAATATGTTCTTATTAACTATGTCTCAAGTTCACAGTTTATCAAACAAGAATATTAACATTCGTCAACTCTTAAAATCTTATATGTTATCTTGCTGGTGCAAAAAAGGGTGAATCTTTAGGAACAGCTATAGTATCTATATATCACAAATGGTGTTTTCCCTAACTCAAACAATGTAGGGTTTATTATTCTACACATATTTCTAATGACTCTTAGATGTTTACATTCTCTGAAGTATAATTGTGAAGGCTGTGTCCATCACTCTCAACACAGATTCTTAAACTCGTCTCTGCAGGTTCAACTATATAATTAGTTTCCATTTTGAATTTCCATGGACATTTGTATCCAAAATGAAACCAATGTGGTTTCCTTCAGCGCCTTCAGCCAGCACATTTGCTCATTCATTTCCACAGATTCCAACAAGGTAGGGGATTTACAGAAATTTGTATATTCATATTGTTATATATTAAAAATATGAATGCAGTTCAATATGATAAGACAAATACATGAGTTTATGATAAATTCGTTTTCTGTGATATACCATTGATATGCTCTTTTTTTCTTTAAACGGCAGACTAAACTAAAGTGCTCACATCAACAGATTTGATGTATAAATGGTCAACGCTCAACAGAGTTAGTATAAATGTATTAGTATAAATCTTACTTGTCTCATTGTTAATTCACATTCAATGTCAACTTGTGGTTTTGATGTGGCACGTTTGGCCAAGACACCCCACCCCATTATGCACCCCATACCCATCTTGTGGGCGGTTGTGGAAAGGGTTACAGAGGCACATAATGGGCTCAGGGACTGAACCCCACAATTCATTTAGCTAAGCAAGTTACAATCTTGATGAGCTAGTTACAAAATTCAATATAAGTCATCACATCAACAATGGGTTCGAGATCGACCTCAAGTACAGGTTCTAAATTAAGCAACTGACATATGTGGAGAGCTAGTATCAAAATTTATATGTTTGTCCTGCACACCGTCCCCCATCCAGTGGGCAGCGGTGGATAGGTTACAATCATTTAGTTGTTATCTACAGTTAGCAAACTGGGGATATTTGGCTAAAATTTCTGGTAGCAGATCATTTTGAATGAAATATTGACACATCGCTGGAACATTGGTTATAGAATTGTCTCTAAATTCCTGTATCTTTTCGCACTCCATCACATAGTGACGGAGGGTGTGCGAATAATTTTGTTGACACAGTTTACATTTGGTCAGGTCTACATCAGCAGATTCAGATTCAGATTCAGATGTTTATTCAGGTAAGGTATATACATACAAGTGATGTTACATTAATGGATTGATATATAGATAGAGCTAGTACATACAATGCCTAAAGCCACTATTACGCAATGCGTTTCGGGCAAGAAAACATTAATATCTAGAACTTAATACTAATTGAGCATAAAGAATAAAAGATGTTGAGAACAAATACAAATAAAGATAAAAAAAAAGGGGGAACATGACTGAAAAAGCAGCACAAATACAAAAGGTTGACAAACAGTGTTGAAAAAAAAAAAAAAAAAAAAAAAAAAAATAACAGACATGGGTTGACAATAGAGGAGTGAGGTAGATTACAGGGAATTTATTAGGTAGTGTTTAGTTTTTATCTTAAACTGGTTGAGAGAGGTACAGTCTTTAACATGGTTGGGAAGGTCATTCCACATTCTGGGCCCCTTGATTTGCAGAGCATTTCTAGTTTGAATAAGACGTACTCTAGGAATATCAAAACTGTATTTATTTCTGGTGTGGTGCTCATGGGTTCTGTTACAACCTTCTATGAAGCTTTTAAGATCAGGATTGGCATTATAGTTTAGCGTTTTATATATGTATAATACACATGAGAGAATGTGCAGTGACTTAATATCTAACATATTAAGAGATTTGAGTAGGGGTACCGAGTGATGTCTGGGGCCAGAGTTGGATATTGTTCTAATAGCGGCTTTGTGTTGTGTGTTTTGTAAGCCTCTCCTATGAACATGCTAGCATCCCAGTATAATCAACTCAAGCGAGCTTCCGGTCCCTCACCGGAATTCACTAACTGGACCGAGAATCTGTGGTTCAAAAAGTTGTGCCTAGTCCTCGAGTCACAAAATTCTATCATCTTGAGTCTTCTCAACGAGAATCTAGCGAACCGCGCTAATCTCCAACAACAACAACAAGAAATAACCCTCCTCCGCGAGGATATTAGAAACTACAAGGCTAGCCAAGACCAACTACAGCATGATTTGAATGATCTCCATGAGGTAAACAACCTTCGGAAAACTGATGAAGCCTTAAAAAAGCAGGAGGAAGCTCTCAGCAAAATGACTGCATGTATCAGTACATTTTCAGCTCAACGTTCCGTCTCCCAGGAGGAACAAGACCAGCAAAAGCTGCTAGACTCTGTTATCGTGTCGTCCCAAGATATACCTGTGGAACAGGAAGGTGAAAATTGTTTCGAAATAGCTCAGGATCTCTTAAAAAACAAATTGCAGCTCAATCTAAACAAAACTGACGTTATTGCTGCCTACAGAGTAGGCAAAAAGAATCCATCAGGTCTAAATCAACGGAAAATTCGCCTGAAGCTGTCTTCCCAGTTCACGAAATCCAATCTAGTCCGGACAGCTGCATCCCTACGGAAGGGATTATACATCAACGAGTGCTTGACCAGGAACAGACAGCAAATCCTCTACCACCTGCGTCAAATCCGGCAGCAAAACCCAGATGCTATTCATCAGTGCTTCGTTAGAGATGGTCTGATAAAGGTGAGAAAAACCGCAGAGGGCAAAATGTTTACTATTACTAGAGAAGAAAACCTCAACACTTTCCTCTCCCAATGTGGTTTGTCTCACCTTATCACTCCCAATGAATTAACTTAATTAACCCCCTGTCAACTAGTGGGGCTAGGTATCCTAAGTCTCCTTGGTTCATTTTCTGACTTAATTTTTAACTTACTCTTACCTAGTCATTTACCGAAATTATTTAATTGAGTTATTAAGTAGTTCTTCAGGTCTTTTTAATTATACAGTCATTACTGAACTATCTATAGTTATTAATCATTAGCTTAATTTGCCTGTTTATTATTCAACATTTCTTTGATTTCATTTATTACCTAGGTTGCCTAGCCTTGCCATGCTCCCTTACTCCATTGTACCCCTGGCTTTGCCTGCATCTCAAATTGCAAATTGTTACTTACAGTGTACCTGTGAGTACTCGTAAGCAATCTACCTCATTTTTGCTCAATTTGTTTTTTTTTTTTTTGTATTGCTTAGTCTTGCTTATATTTTTTGTTTTGTATTTCCATATCTTGTGTTTTGTATAGTCCATGTTTACATGTTTTTTCTTTAATCTCATTAATTGCCTAGGTTGCCTAGCCTAGCCATACTCCCTTACTCCATTGTACCCCTGTAAGCCCCTTTTGTGTTTGTTTTGTACAGTATTGTGTATATATTTTTCCCTATTTTATAGCTTTTTTCTACTTATAATAATAATAGATAATGAGAATTCCCAGAGATACTTGTAACCGAGTCTAAGCCGAGCAGTAGTAACATCTAGAAGTCTGCTGATTTTATTGGATGATCCATAGATGTGTGGCTCCTCTTGTATGATATGTATGATAGATGGAATTACTAGTTCCAGTTTCTAGGCAGGCGATGAGTACTCACAATAACCTTAATTAAGCGTCAAAACAAAAATGTGTATACTCTTTTTACTCTCCTGACCTTAGTTCTCGAGCTATGTATTTCATTTTGGTACCAACGTGTTCGCAATAACATTCTCTAGAAGAAAATCAGCAAAAACGGTCACCAAAAGTTATATGAATACCAGCACCCAATAAATACCTACGTAGATGACTCGCCGTGAGTGCCCAAGAGCAACAAAATGTTTTTACTCTTGGGATTGTTATCACTTCCACACTTGTCCTACAGCGTTAATTTTGGTATCAATGTACTCGCAATGAAATTCCCAACACGGTGATATGAATATAAACGTAGAATAATGGTCGCTGCCCACCCGCAAGAGTGTGGGAAGTGGCGGAACTGTTACCCAGTATTGGTGACAAGACGACACATGGGCGATAGTGCTTTGAAAGTTTATAATTATATCACTGTCCTGACATTATTATTGTATGTACGTCATTCATTTTTGTGCCAATGTTTTCGCAATAGAATGTTCTATGAGCCCGTAGGTAAAAAAGAGCAACAAAGCGTAAGATAGAATAGCACCATATATAAAACAACGCTGGTACATATCAGTGAGCGTCAAACACACACGAAATGTGTGTGTTTGATGGTGGTCAAACGATGTTTGATGTGTTTGATCAGGTGATGTCCTGATCCGCATAATTAAAGTATGAATTATGTTGAGAAAAAATAAGAAAAAAGGGAAAAAACAGGGGTGGGAGAAACATGACAGAAAAAGAGTAAAAATACAATTTGGTCAACAAAACAGCATTGTTTAAAATAAAAGATATGGATTGACATTTTGGGGGTTAGGTTGGTAGGTTACATTGAGTTAATTAGGTAGTACTTAGTGTTTATCTGTTATAGATAGGAGCTGCCTGGTATGGGCCAATAGGCCTTCTGCAGTTACCTTTGTTTTTATGTTTTTGCCCTGTAACCTAAATGGTTAGAGAGGCACATATATGGGCTTAGGGACTGAACCCCACACTACATTTAGCTAAGCTGGTTACAATCTTGATGATATAGTTACAAAATTCTGTATAAGTCGTCACATTATCAATGGGTTCGAGATCAACCACAATTTCCTGAATAGATATAACAAAGGGAATATTAATAGGGTATTAAAATTGTCAACACAAGATAGAACACGAAACAATGGGTATAAATTGGATAAGTTTAGATTTAGGAAAGACTTGGGTAAATACAGGGTCAGTAACAGGGTTGTTGATTTGTGGAATTTTTCTTAACTTATAAATTTATCTTTATTTATCTTAAACTGGTTGGGAGAGGTACAGTTTTTAACATAATTGGGAAGGTCATTCCACATTCGAGGTCTCTTGATTTGTAAAGCATTTCTAGTTTGACTAAGTCGTACTCTTGGAATATCAAATAGGTATTTGTTTCTGGTGTGGTGCTCATGGGATCTGTTACAACCTTCTAGGAAGCTTTTAAGGTCAGGATTGACATTACAGTGCAGCGTTTTATATATATAAAATACACATGAGAGTATGTGCAGGGACTTAATATCTAACATATTCAGAGATTTGAGTAAGGGGTCCATATATACTGCCCGGTTGCCTGAAATGCTATATAGGCCTACTATAGTGGCTTTAGGTATTGTATGCACTAGCTCTATCTATAAATCCAACATTATGTTTGTAAATCAACTATGTATGTATGAAAAAAAATGACTAATACGTTCGGCGAATGACTTTGACTTCAACTTCACTTTGACTTCGTTCATGTCATCGTATTTTCCGTAATATATAAAGGTTATGACAATGCAATTATATTATTGTGTGCAAATAAGTTTGAAATTTCATGTACCCTAAAAATATTAAAATAAAGAATAAGAATAATTAAATAATTGTTGTAGTAAATTGTCACACGTTCATCATACGCAAACGAACACACAGTTTGGAGCGTCAGTACAAGACCGCCGCCATTTTAAAACACGGCTTCGAATGTAAGTAATGTTTTTCTCGTACTAACACTGTGTTATACAATAGATTTGGTCTTGAATTCACAAATTTAGTTGTTACATCTGACAGAGTATGTTAGACGGTGTAATGCTGGTCCATGTTAACGTATTTGTGGGCTTGGTTGGTTTAAATGTGGAGGCGAGGCCTGGCAGTGCTGGTGTATGTGGAGGCGAGGCGAGGCCTGGCAGTGCTGGTGTATGTGGAGGCGAGGCCTGGCTGTGCTGGTGAGTATGTGGAGGCGAGGCCTGGCAGTGCTGGTGTATGTGGAGGCGAGGCCTGGCTGTGCTAGTGTGTATGTGGAGGCGAGGCCTGGCTGTGCTAGTGTGTATGTGGAGGCGAGGCCTGGCAGTGCTGGTGTATGTGGAGGCGAGGCCTGGCTGTGCTAGTGTGTATGTGGAGGCGAGGCATGTACAACACTCCCCAATAGGAAGAAAACCCACTGGGTTCTAGGCTAGGTTAGGCTTATCTGTAATAATTGAATTAAGCCTAGCAAAGCCTAGAACCTAGTTCAGTAATTTAAAAAATGTTGTAACTTGAAAAATGCCATTCAATACATTACACAATTTAAATATTTTCAGGCAATCAACACAACCCTCATGTTGGCTAACCCTCTCTCATGTTGGTCAATAATTTCATTATTTTTTTATGGAGTAATCTTTGCTGTTGAAATGTAGTCTTTTTGAGACTACATTTCAAATGTAGTGTGTGTGGAGGCGTGTATGTTAGGTATTACCTAATATACACGGTGTAATATATCTATCTGTGTGAAATAGATTAAATCCATTTATTTGATATTCAGCTAATAGTTCTGTATTTTCTACATTCATCCATGTTTTGGTAAGTGCAATAATATGTATTGTTTCATTGCAGATTAGAGATTCAAGATAGTTCTAGATTTCTGAAGTACTGAAACGCGCGCCATACAGGCTTGGTGGATCTAGGTGCAAGGTAAAATTATTTACATTTACTTTTGTATTTATGTTTTGTATTTATATGCATATATGCATTTATATGCATTATTCTATAGAATAATAGATCTCGTAATAATTTTGCAAAAATAGTGGCATTTACTATTTTTAAAAGATTATTAAAAAATTTACTGATATGGTGCATTCGGAAGGGCGAAGAGGGAGAACGGCCTGTTGACATAGCTCGGGTGCAGGGGGGGGGGGGGGGTTGTGTAAAAGCCTGGTTTGTGCCTCGGAGAGGCTATGGGATCCAGTAAGTTCAGTAGAACTTCGGTTTCAACCCTTTTACCCTGTTGTAGCTCAGTCGATTAAGGCAGTGTCTGGGATGCTCCCGGACGCAGGTTCGAATCCTCGTCACGGCCCTTGTGGATTTGTTCATTTGATGCATCACGTTATTGTGATCTGTGTGTGTAATTCTTCACTTGCTACAGCAACAGGAATGTGTGTGTATGTATTTGTGTTGTTGAATATGACCGAAAGTGTAAGATTAATGATTCTAACACAAATCGTCTGAATATTTGTTTTTCTTCACTGTCGAGAGTAGTTAAAAAAATTTACTCGAGTTTATTTTCACACTTTATTTATGGTCCTTAAGTCCCTCTCCTTAATGCTGCTGCTGTTTCTCGCATCTTTGCATCGCTTGTATGTTTGGGGGTTTGGCCTCTTGCTATATATTGATTCCATTTGTGTGTGTTTGGGTCTCAGGCCCTCTCGCAATTTCTGTTGAACAAACCCCTTTTCCTAGTTCTGCATCTCTCCTTTGGTACAAATTTTGTTGTGCTTTTATCATATATTTCACAAAACTTGACATACATTTCATTTACTTCATGTCCTATCAGCAAGTGTTTGTCAAATTCTTTAAGGAAAGTTTATCATCCTGATTGCAGATCTCTAGCGATATTATGTCAACTTCTTGTGGATTCGCAATCATTATTTAATTTACCTTTAGGTGTTCTTTCACCAGCACAGCAACACTGTACCTCTCCCAACCAGTTTAAGATAAAAACTAAGTACTAACTAATTAACTCAATGTAACCTACCTTACCCCCAAAATGACAACCCATGTCTTCTATTTTAAACAATGCTGTTTTGTTGACCAAATTGTATTTTTGTTTTTTCTGCAATGTTTCCCCCCCCCCACCACTCTACCACCACATTGAGTTTAGTAGCTCTGTGCACATCAGGTGCTGTTTAATATACAGACCTACTCCTCCATTTGACCTAGTTTCTCTATCACATCTATATCACTTTGTGCTTTAGCCCTGGTGGAGCTTGGTCCACCAGGCTGTTGTTTGGAGTGGCCCGCAGATCCACATACAGTCTGCATATGATATACAGTCTGTTGATCAATTAAACTACAGTAGTTAGTTTTTATCATCCGAATGCACCAATATGTGTTCATTCTTCCCAGATGAAGGAACTAGGTAATATTCATCATCTGAATGCACCATCTGATGCTTTAACACACTCATGATACACGAGAGGTTTAAAAAACTTTTAAAACTTTTAAAACTTTTTGACCTATGTATTTAAAAGCAATTCTAAAGTTAAAAAGTGTAGCATAGGCCCCTCGCAGAATGTTCTTAATATGATCCTCAGGTTATAGTTTTCTATCTAAAACCACCCCTAGATCTCTTTCTTGATCAGAATTCTTTATAGATCTCAGTGGCTCGATCATAGAAACTGCTCTAAATCCTTGTTGGCCTGGATTGTGGAGGTCATTGGTCTCTATAAAACTAGTAATCTGACTCCTGATCACTCTCAAATAATTTTATTATGTGGGATGTTAGTGCAACTGGTCTATAATTCTTTGCCAATGCTTGTGTTGTGTTGTGTTGTTTTGGTAGTGATGTGCAATGTGTTGTTTTGGTAGTGATTCGTCCAGTTCTGGTAGTAGTGCGGTTGTTGTGTAGTGTAGTACTTGTGTGCTTGTTAATGACTTGTATTCCAGTCTTGTGGGTATCTCCTTTCCCCTACGGGCCAACTGCTTTATTCTTACATTTGTTCTTTATGCTCAATTAGTATTAAGTTCTAGATATTAATGTTTTCTTGCCCGAAACGCATTGCGTAATAGTGGCTTTAGGCATTGTATGTACTAGATCTATCTATATATCAATCCATTAATGTAACATCACTTGTATGTATATACCTTACCTGAATAAACATCTGAATCTAAACATCTGAATCTACCTAGCATTTTGCTTTGTTTGGGTATGAATGTTTGTGTGCCGTATATTTTGCAAAATTTGCCATATATCTCATTATTTACTCCTCTGCCTAGCAACAAGTCTGTCTAATTATACTCATTAACTGTTTTTCAAAGTTCCCCATAGTGTCCTTTATTGAAATCGAGTTCATGAACCGTTTCAATGTTCTTATTTTCTTCTAGATTATATCTTAAAGTATATTTAAATGTTATTGTTATTATTGTTATTAAATGTTATTGTGACATTGCATTGCAATTGAGCTATGTTGTTTACCATACCGTTCATTTCGTGAGTATAAGTATAGATGCCACACTTGTGACAGGTAAAACCATGCCTTTTTTGAAAAACAGCACCGTCTGTTGCACGTAAGAGCAACCCACACTATATTATGTTGCGATATTATTTCAATATTTCCGATTGTATTGATAATTTGAATTTTCATAGATTTCAATTTATTTTCATTTCGATTTAATAATTTTGTGTGACATTGCATTGAAATTGAGCTGTGTTGTTTACCATACTGTTCATTTCATGAGTATAGTTTATTTTTTTATTTTTTTCATTTCATTTTTTTAGCTGTTCTTATTTTTCAGTGATGGGAATATCAGATCATTTGATGTTCCCAATTTTCTGATGGAAGCATCAGACCATTATAGAATGCATCGGATGAGGTAGTTTGGAATGGTGGGGAGGACGAGAGGGGGGTATGGTGGGGAAGACGAGGGGACAGAGGAGAGGGTAATGGTGGGGAGGACGAGGGGACTGGGGACCCAGCAAACACAGAACGTTTGTGGACGTTTTTAAATGGTTCCACAAAGGTAATACTGTAACTTTTGACATAAATACGTATATCTGATGTTCTTAAAACCAAAGGATATAACTAAAAACATATATTCTTGAGACACAGTTTTTTAAGATTTATGTAAAAATTTAAAAATAATAGTGAATGCTATGGTATTATAATGTTTTCATGCTTTATATTTAAGAATAAATAATTTTCAGTCAACATTTAGTTTTTTTTGTTTACTTTCTGTAAAGCTATCCAATTTACGTTCTTATAACATAAATATAACATTTATATGACGTCAGTATAACGTTATTTACACGACATCATTACGTTATTATGATGTTATATTAACGTATAATTCCTGTGTGAAAACCAGAATATATATTGAACTTTATGTTTTAAACCTTGTAAAGTTATCATAAAACTTGGAATAAGACGGTAAGCATGCTTTACTTATGAAAATATACAAACAAATCAACAAAAACATTTTAACATAAAAAACATAAACATAACATAAATTAATTGCATGCATGGGAGTTAACTGGAACTCTGTAATATTGCATACATGAACCTTAAGGTACAAACCCAGTGTATTTACCCATGCAGTTCTTTCCTAAATCTAAATTTTTCCAATTTTTACACTTTGTTTCGAGTTCTGTCTTGTGTTGCTACTTTTAATACCCCATTAATGTCCCCTTTGTTATGTCCATTCATCCCATTGTGCACCTCTACCATATGTCACTCCTAATTCTTTGCTTTTCTAGAGAATGTAATATAAGCTTTGACAATCTTTCTTCATATGACAGGTTAACAGGTAGAACAAAGATTACCATTTATATATGGATAACTATTATAAGTCGGTTTGAATGAGTGAATTGCTGCTTGAAGATAGGTATATACACCTGTGGTACTATCAGATTGCATCGTGGTGAGCCTAAAACCCTTCAGATCCAAGCAAAGGGTAAAATGCCAGCAGATACAATTGCGAACACATTGATACCAAAATGAAAGACATATGACGAGAATTGAGGTAACCAAAGTGAAAAGAGTGTTCACATTACATTGCACTAGAGTGCTCCCGGGTTACTTTCTCTCACTTTCTCTGTTTTGTGCGGATGGTACACCTTGCTTTTGGAGTTTATATGCATTTAAACCTGTAGATAATTCTATTGCTAACACATTGATACCAAAATGAAAGACCTAGGATGACAATTGGGGTGACCAAAATGAAAAGAGTGTATACATTTTATCGCTCTTGTGCGCTCCCTGGTAACACACTCTCGCTTACTCTGTTTGTTGCGGATGGTAAGCCGGGCTTTTGGAGTTTATATGCCTTTAGTCCTGTAGAGAATTCTATTGCGAACACATTGATGCCAAATTGAAAAAACTAGGATGAGAATTGAGGTAACAAAGTTGAAAAGGGTATACACTTTTCAGTATTATCACGCTCTCTAATGTAATGAGAGTTGCCTGAGGGTGGCTCAGCTTTCTTTTTCTGGTACCCTTGGCCTACATTCATCTTGTCGGCGGGTGGAGCGCGCTGCTGTCTTTGACATTATATGCACATAGTTCTGTTGGGAATTCTATTGCGAACGCATTGATACCAAAATGAAAGACATAGGACGAGAATTAAGGTGACAAAGTTGAAAAGAGTATACACTTTTCAGTATTTCCGCGCACTACCTGGGAATGTCCAAACAAAAATGGAGAGAGTGGAGGGGTAACTTGCCCAAAACGCGAAAGTGTTTGGGGAGATTAATTTTCGTTCAATACTATTATGCAAAAGGAGCCACACATCTATGGTTCATCCAATAAAATCAGCAGACTTCTAGATGTTACTACTGCTCGGCTTAGACTCGGTTACAAGTATTTCTGGGAATTCTCATTATCTGCCGATGTAGACCTGACCAAATGTTAACTGTCAACAAAATTATTTGCACACCCCTTCGTCACTATGTGATAGTGAATTCAGAGACAATTCTATAACCAATGTACCAACGATGTGTCAATATTTCATTCAAAATGATCTGGTACCAGAAATTTTAGCCAAATATCCCCAGTTTGCTAACTGTAAGTAGTAACTAAGTGATTGTAACCTATCCACCGCTGCCCACTGGATGGGGGGCGGTGTGCAGGACAAACATATCAATTGTGACACTAGCTCTCCACATATGTCAGTTGCTTAATTTAGAAACTGTACTTGTGATCGATCTCGAACCTATTGTTGATGTGACGACTTATACTGAATTTTGTAACTAGCTCATCAAGATTGTAACTTGCTTAGCTAAATGAATTGTTGGGTTCAGTCCCTGAGCCCATTATGTGCCTCTGCAACCCTTTCCACTACCGCCCACAAGATGGGTATGGGGTGCATAATAAATGAACTAAACTAACTTTAAGGCATCCTGAAAGAAAGCTTGGAGGGCTTGAAAAATTGCAGAACGAAGCCTTGAGGATAATCCTTGGGTGCCTTCGTACCACAAAGATACTTAATATGAGAAAGGAACTTAATATTCCGAGCGTTGTTTATCGTGTTACTGAAAATAACTGTCAAATTGGTATAAAAATGCTTAGGCTAGCTCATCCTAACCCTTGCACAGAAGTCCTCCAGAATTTCTTTATTGAATGTAAACATTGTTTCAAATAGATAAATAAAATTGGAACTGAACTCAGAAAGTATCAGATTTATAATTTGTACCAAGAGAGACAACAATAGCACTTTCCTGCACTGTAGGAAATTACACCCTTTTCAATTTTAATCCCTCCCTTTCCATCAAAGGAGCAAATTAGAGATCAGTCCCAGCTTTGTCTTGAGGCAAAGCTCAACGTCTTAAGCCATATTGATGCTCTGTCCACAGAGCATTCTCTCTCTCAAATCATATACACTGAAGGTTTCCTACAGCGCCCAACGGGTGCAGCTGGAAGTGCAGTTGTCCTGGCAATAGGATATGACTTATATTTTGAGTGGGGAGTCCGTATAAACAACTGGGCCTCTACCCTTCAGACTGAACTATTTGCCTTGCTCCTTGCACTGAAATGTGTACAAGTATCCAAACTTGATACATTAGTTGTAAGTGACTCTTTATCATCCTTAATTGCTCTCAACTCTTTAAGACATAACTGTAACATGCTTGTGTCTGAAGCTAGACACAAATACAATAACAACTTGAGGAACCTTATCATAAACAATAATCTCAACAAAAATCACATAGTTCTCAGAGGTGATTTCAATATTGACCTAGGGCTACAAAATAACCCTCAAGTAGACTGTTTCCTCAACAGCATGAATTCCTGTATGCTCATCCCCGCAATCACCAGGCCCACCCGAGTCACTCAAACATCTGCGACTACCCTGGATCACTGATGGACCAACATAACAGCTCCTCTTACATCAAGTATAATCACTGACAGAACAACTGACCACTATCCTACCTTCCTTGTAGCGAACATGGCCATAACACCACCAGGTAACAAGAAAATTACCTTTAGGTTACAATGTGAAGCGGCAATAGGCAATCTCACAAATGCCCTCCACAATGTAAACTGGGAATCTAAATTTATCAATACACAGGATAATAATTCGTTAACTAGCCTCTTTCCAAAATTTAAAGCCTTTACAATACTTATTGTCCTCTCCTCACCAAGCAAGTAACTGGCAAAAAGGTTAAATAATCCCTGGCTCACTAATGGCATACTTAAAGCAATCGACAAGAAACATGAATATGAAAAAAAAACTTAGGATTGGCCTAGTTGGAAAAGAAGTAGTTAAGAGGTATTCATCAGTGCTTACCAGTATAATAAGAGCAAAGCGTTCCTATTACGAGAATAGATTCAAAGAAGCAAAAGGCAACATAAAAAGCACATGGAGAGCCATCTCTACCATCCTAGGAGCTAAACAACATTCACATAATAAGATAAAAATCTCCAAGGATGGTTATACACCTGCAACAGATCTTGAAACAGCAACTGAATTTAATAGCTTCTTTTCATCGTTTGGTGCTCACCTTGCCCGAAAAATCCCAGAGACTCAGACATATGTTACCACATATCTTTCACGCAGCTATCCAAACTCTCTTCTCCTCTCTCCGGTCAGCCCTACAGATGTTGTGTCCATCATTCACTCGCTAAAAACCAAAGCTGGGAACATTAGTGAAATACCATCGATGGTACACAGGCGTGCCTCCCATGCCCTTGCACCATCCATAGCACTGCTGTTCAACAAATCCCTAGAGTGTCATACCTTCCCTGATATCCTTAAAAAAGCAAGAGTAACGCCAGTTCATAAAGGAGGTAACACGGCAGACATAAATAATTACAGACCCATATCGAATCTACCTATATTATCAAAATTATTTTTTTTTTTTTACAAACAGCTCTACTCCAATCTTGTAAAATTCAATATACTAAGTCCCTGTCAGTTTGGCTTCCGCTCCCAAAAGAGTACCAATGATGCTATTGTTAGTCTGCTTGACTTAATCTTCTCAGCCCTTGACAAAAGTGAGTTTCCAATTGAACTCTTCATCGGCCTGAGAAAGGCCTTTGATACTGTTAACCATAACTACCTCTTACTTAAATTCCACCATTATGGAATCCGTGGCCTTGCCCTAAACTATATCCGATCCTATCTTAGTAACAGACACCAATATGAAGCCATCAATGATATAACCTCTCCCACTCTACCACTTAATTACCGTAAAGGTGCCACAGAGCAGCATCCTAGGACCCTCCTGTTTCTTATATACATCAATGATCTCCCTAATGTCTCTAACATACTTAAACCTATATTGTTGGCTGATGATGCTACTCATCTACTCTGACCCCAACCCACTCCTGTTAAATAATGTTGTAAACAATTAATTAAAAAAAGTCTACTTGTGGATGTCAACCAACAAACCTCACACAAAACATAGAAAAGACCTACTATATCTTATTTGGAAACAAATCAACAAATGCAATTCAGCTTCAGATAGATAATGTAAACATTAGCAATAAAAATGATGGAAAGTTTCTTAGCCTATACTTAGACAAGAGACTCAACTTCCGCACCCATATACAACACATAACTAAAAAGGTTTCTAAAACAGTTGGTATACTGTTTAAGATCAGATATTATGTACCCTACTCTGCTCTCCTCTCACTCTATTATGCACTTATCTATCCCTATCATTCTTATGGCGTTTGTGCTTGGGGTTCAACCTCTGCAAACTACCTCAAGCCCATCATCATCCAGTAAAAATCTGCTATCAGGACAATAAATAACTCTACCTTCAGACAACACACAGCTCCCTTGTTCAAATCCTTAAACATGCTAAACAAATTCACTCCATACATTCTCCTGTGTAAATTACGTTTATAAAGCCCTTTTTCTAACTGCAAACCCTGTTCTGAAACTCTTCCTGGACAGATGTAATAGAACACATGGCCACGTCCCCACCAGACATAAATATCTCTTTGATATCCCCAGAGTCAAACTTAATCTATGTAAACACTCTATGTAAATAAAGGGACCTAGTCTATGGAACTCACTCCCTTATAATGATTTGAAAAGCTGTCCAACTTCTGCCATATTCAAAAATAAAACCAAAAAGTACCTGTAGTACTTTTTAAGTACGAGGGAGTAATGCGCAAAGCGTCCCTCACCTGTGACGTCACAGCGTCACCTGACGCCATATCAACACATCGGCCATTTTGTCGTCAGTTCAGTCATGGCGAGGACTAACCCTTCATGCAAACTGCACCTACTATCAAGAAGAAGAAGATTTTGTGTTCCACCGATAGTATTATCGTAAGTAAGCACTTATATTTTATATTTTATTAAATTAATTGATTCTATTTTTCTGTAATAAAGGTCCAAAGGGTTGTTAAGGAACGGGTGTAGCGATACCGACGCTCAGTGCGCTCAACTCACACCAAAGTATCACCTGTGTAGCTTCTGTAATTAGTGTTAATTAGTTATGCTATAAGATAATGAAGCGAGTATAAGATTAACTCGCTACAAGGGTACTGTGTTGGGAGGTGAGGGCTGTTACTGGTGTCTGTGGGGATGTGAGGACTTGTACCAACCACTATCACCACCAGTACCTTGTCTTGCATCCTGCTTAGTATTCCTATTGAGATATGAAGTATTATTGCATTCATATAATTATTCATTCATTGTCATTACTATTTTTATGGGCTATGTTCTGTTACCCTAATGCTTTTTACCCCTGGGCATGTCCATTTACTCTCCAGCCCTTCACAAGCCACTGCTGCACCCCCTCCATGCCCATACTTACTGTGCTTATTCTTACAGGACTGCACTGCATTATGTGGTGCTCACTGCCTGGACACCTTGATACATGCATTATAGGGTTCTGGTAGTTGTTCTACTCACCAAGCCCTTCCAAGGCCAGGCTTGACATGTGAGAGCTTGGTCCAACAGGCTGTTGCTTGGACAGGCCCCTCAGGCCCACATATCCACCACAGCCTTGTTTGTCCGGCACTTCAAAATCAAATGTTTATTTACGTAAGGTACATACATATTTTTAGGTAAGGTACTCTTTATTTGGGTAAATTTATCTTCGTAGTATTTAGCTTTGGCTCGTCTAATTATCTTGGATAGCAATAACGAGTAATTCTTTGAGAATTCTTTGGAGACAATTCCTAACCTATACTTCTCCCAACCTATACTTCTTCTCAAGGTCATCTTCACTTCTTGAAGATGTTCAGGTTTTCTCTTGAAGATGTCGACGGTTGTTCCAGCAATACTGTATTTCTTTTATTGCTGAAAACCTGTTTTCAGCCATAAAAAAATAATCCTGAATCCAGAAAAAAATCCCTTTTGTATCGTCTGGAAATTTTCAAATATTGCTGATCAAACCTGAGTCTAAATTATTTGTATATATTATGAATTACAGAGGTCCCAGGACAGGGTTTTTAGGCACTCCACTTACATTTTCCCACTCTGACTTAACCCCCATTTATACAAACTCAGTCTTATCTTTTAGCTAATAATTTATTGTACACACCATACTCAGCCTGTGTAGGGTAGTTTATTGTGCATGTGTAGTATATATATTTGTGTAGTATATTTGGTATATTTAATGCCTCTAACCTCTCCTCATAGTTCTTGTCCTTCAGTTCTGGGAGCCACTTAGTAGCATGTCTTTGCACCTTTTCCAGTTTGTTTATGTGCTTCTTAAGATATGGGCACCATACAACCGCTGCATATTCCAACTTTGGTCTAACAAAAGTCGTGAACAATTTCTTGAGTATTTCGCCATCCATGCATTTAAAAGCTCTGAATATTATCCTTTACCTGCAATTGGTTGTTGCTGTATTTATAGAATATGATTTGTTCTACTTTACATTTGTTTGTTCCTTTTTTTCAAAATTTCTTTCTGCCTCTCTCCTCACTGCCGTGTAGTTGTTTCTCTTTGTATTACTGGTATGTTTGGGGGTTTGGCCTCTTCGTATATTGATTCCATTTTTGTGTCTTTTGGTCTCTGTCCGTCTTGAAATTTCAGTTGAACAAATCCTGTTTCCTAGTTCTGCATCTTTGTTTTGGTATAAATGTTTTTGTTCCTTTATCATATATTTCACAAAATTGACATACTGTGCATTAATTCATCTCAATTACTTCCTTTCCTAACAGCAAGCCTTTCCAGTAAAATTCTTTGAATTCTTTTCTGACTTCTGGCCTAATGTTTGTTTTATCCTAGTGTGTATGATGCCTAGCGTGTGTCTGGTGCCTGTTGTGTTAAACCGAAGATAAATGCATAAGTATAGGTCAGTAATTTCTCCAGCTTTGAAAGGGGCTTTCATTATGCAGCAGTATTCCACTCTAGAGAGCACTAGCGTCTTGAAAACTATCATCATCGGTATAGCATCTCTAGTGTGAAAAGTTCTTGTTATCTATCCTGTCATTTTTCTTGCAGTTGTGACGGCTACTTTATTGTGTTCTTTAAATGTAAGGCCTTCTGACATCAGTACACCCAAATCCTTTACGTTGCTTTTCCGTTCAATGTTATGATTTGACTGAGTTTTGTAAGTGGTTTCCGTTTTTATATTTTTTATTTTTTCCGTAGCGCATGAGCTGAAACTTATGTTCGTTAATCACCATGTTATTTTCTGTAGCCCATAGAAAGACCTGATTTACATCTGATTGGAGGTTTGCCGTGTCCTCTATGTTGCCTACTCTCGTGAAGATTCTAGTGTCATCTGCAAAGGATGATCAAGTACTATAGGTTGTGTCCTTGTCTATGTCCGATATGAGGATGAGAAAAAGTATTGGAGCAAGCACAGTACGCTTGGGGACTGAGCTCTTTACGGTTGATGGTCCAGATTTTATTTTGTTGACTACTACACATTGGGTTCTATTAGTCAGGAAGTTGTATATCCATCTGCCTATTTTTCCGGTAATTCCTTTTGAACGCATTTTATGTGCAATAACACAATGGTCACATTTGTCAAAGGCTATTTTTTGTCAAAGCGTTTTGTTTGTCTTCCATGGCATCTAGTGCCATGTCAGAGTGGTCCAGCAACTGTGATAGGCAAGAGCGCCCTGTTCTGAAACCATGTTGTCTAGGGTTATGGAGATGCTGTGATTCCATGTATTTTGTGATCTTACTTCTTAGCATTCTCTCAAAGATTTTTATGATGTGCGATGTTAGTGCTATCGGTCTGTAGTTTTTTGCCTCTGCCTTATTTCCTCCTTTATGGGGCGGTGCTATCTCTGCGGTTTTTAGTATGTCAGGGACAATGCCAGTATCTTGGCTTTGTCTCCAAAGAATGTGAAGGGCCTGCGATAACGTTTTTTACAGTTCTTGATGAATATAGAGTTCCAAGAGTCAGGGCCTGGTGCAGAGTGCATAGGCATACTGTCTATGGCTTCTTCAAAATCCAGTGGGGATAGGATCACATCTGATTTATGATTTGATGTTGGTATCATATCCATGAAAAATTCATTTGGGTTATCAATCAGATGGATGGAGAGCTACACTCGTGGTGTCCCATTTTCCCAGCACTCTTTGTCATATAATGCTTTGAAACTTTTGACGGATTTGGCCTCCACCACCTTCTCACCTAACATGTTCCAACCGTTTACCATTCTGTTTGCAAAAGTGAATTGTCTTACATTTCTTCGGCATCTTTGTTTAGTTCATTTAAATCTATAACCTCTTGTTCTTGAAATTCCAGGTCTCGGGAAATCTTCCCTATCAAGTTTATCAATTCCTGTTACTGTTTTGTACGTAGTGATCATATCTCCTCTTTTCCTTCTGTCTTCTAGTTTGGAATATTTAATGCCTCTAATGTCTCCTCATAAATCCTGCCCTTCAGTTTTGGTATGAATGTTTGTGTGCCTTCATCGTATATTTTGCAAAATATGGAATACATCTCATTTACTTTACTTTAAGAATATGGTTCGATCAATTAAAAACCCTCTTGTTCAAATTGCAAAGAGACTGAAAGAGATGCAGCATGCTCAATGGATTATATATTAGTGATTATTATTAGGATTATATATTAGTGAATCATATTAGTGATTCAATTATTATGGTCATAAAACAATAAACAAATAGTTTTGGTGTTATTACACTCTATTCACAGGTTATATATAAGTATCTGCATGTTTTGTTCACCATTACAAACCACTAAGTTGGTTTGATTTTTGTTGAGATTGTTATTTATGATAAGATTCCTTACGTTATCTGAGAATGAAGCTATGTCGGTATTGGGAAATCTATAGATGGCACTTATAGTCAAGGAGGATTTAAGGGATTTACTGGAGAACTTGGCAAAGGTATATTCACAATAGTCGTCTCTATTACTAATGAGACTATTGCAGATGAAGGTATCTTTGTAAGATATTGCTATGCCACCTCCTTTTTTTATTAGGCCTGCAGTTGTGAATGGCTTTATTATCACCTTCATTGTATTATCACCTGACCTAATGCGGGTATAAAATCAACTAATATATATATATATATATATATATATATATATATATATATATATATATATATATATATATATATATATATATATATATATATATATATATATATATATATATATATATATATTCAAAATTCGTCAGTGTACTACATTTTTGTTGTTGCTTTTAGGTGATGCTTTTAACCAGTGTACGTGGGTCTGATTGATTGTGCAACCACAGTTCGAAGAATAATGAAGATATGAACAAACGGCCTGTGGTCACTATACAGTCTGGAAGGGCAAAAGAAGAAATTGGCATTTCTACAAAAACAAGAACTATATAATGTTATTTTAAGTAAGTAACCAAAAAATTAAATAATTTTTTTAAAGTTTAAAATTCACTTAAAATGTAAATTTTAAGTTAAAAAATTTTAACCAAAAAACTTGATATTTTTCATATTTGGAACCATTCCATAATCCCAAGCATAAATGATTATATTTCTATCACTTGCTCTTAAGATTGTTTCATTTAATAGAGGTTGGGCATAATTGTTCTCTGCTGCTAATAGAACTGACTGACTTAGCTATAGGAAAATGTAAAATTAATTGGTTTATCCATTACAGTATTTTGCAGTTTATTTCATGATCCTGTGCTTAATACTTGCATAAATAGTAGATTACAAAATGCATTTTTATATCATTAGTATTGAATAATAATAATGCAAATAATTGACTTATAAATGATGTACAATTAATTGGTAGGTGATATTATATTATTAATATTTTTTCATTCTTGCAAAGCCTTAACAAAGTCATTAACATGTTAATATAAACTTGATCACCTTCCACTTATTTTCTCATGTGCTACCTACATGTACAAAACCTTATTCCTAAATGCATATTTTGTTCTGAAACTTGTCCTTTATATGTTGTGTATCACCATCTCTGGAGAGTTTTATCTGATAGATGTATAAATTACTTTTAATTTTACAGAATATTATTGTTATACTGAATTTATTATTATATAAATAACTTAATTTTACAGAATCATCTATCAACGCACATCCACAAGTTGAGGAGGAGGATGTGACCTTCCAGATGTCTGAAGTACTGAAACAGGCACCAAACAGGCCTGGTGGATCTAGGTACAAGGTAAAATAATTTAATTTTTTTTTTTTTTTTTACTAATTGTCCGATATATATATATATATATATATATATATATATATATATATATATATATATATAAATATATATATATAAATATATATATAATGTGTCGTACCTAGTAGCCAGAATGCACATCTCAGCCTACTATGCAAGGCCCGATTTGCCTAATAAGCCAAGTTTTCATGAATTAATGTTTTTTCGACTACCTAACCTAACATTTTCAGCTACCTAACCTAACCTATAAAGATAGGTTAGGTTCGGTCATATATCTCTATTAATTTTAACTCCAATAAAAAAAGAATTGACCTCATATATAATGAAATGGATAGCTTTATCATTTCATAAGAAAAAAAATAGAGAAAATATATTAATTCATGGAAACTTGGCTTATTAGGCAAATCGGGCCTTGCATAGTAGGCTGAAAAGTGCGTTCTGGCTACTAGGTACGACATATATATATATATATATATATATATATATATATATATATATATATATATATATATATATATATATATATATATATATATATATATATATATGTGTGTGTGTGTGTGTAATTACCTAAGTGTAGTTACAGGATGAGACCGTCTTCCCAGCACTCTTTGTCATATAACGCTTTGAAACTACTGACAGTCTTGGCCTCCACCACCTTCTCACCTAACTTGTTCCAACCGTCTACCACTATTTGCGAAAGTGAATATTCTTATATTTCTTTAGCATCTGTGTTAAGCTAGTTTCAATCTATGACCTCCTGTTCTTGAAGTTCCAGGTCTCAGGAAATCTTCCCTGTCGATTTTATCAATTCCTGTTACTATTTTGTATGTAGTGATCATATCACCTCTTTCTTCTGTCTTTTTAGTTTTGGCATATTTAATGCCTCTAACGTCTCCTCGGAGCTCTTGCCCTTCAGTTCTGGGAGCCACTTAGTATCATGTCTTTGCACCTTTTCCAGTTTGTTGATGTGCTTCTTAAGATATGGGCCAATTTCTGTTGTTGGGCACCACACAACAGCTGCATATTCTAGCTTTGGCGTAACAAAAGTCATGAACAATTTCTTTAGTATATCACCATCCATGTATTTAAACGCAATTCTAAAGTTAGAAAGCGTAGCATAGGCTCCTCGCACAATATTCTTTATGTGGTCCTCAGGTGATAGTTTTCTATCTAGAACCACCCCTAGATCTCTTTCTTTATCAGAATTCTTTAAAGATTTCTCACATAATGTATAGGTTGTGTGGGGTCTATGTTCTCCTGTTCCACATTCCATAACATGGCATTTATTAACATTAAATTCCATTTGCCAAGTGGTGCTCCATATACTTATTTTATCCAGGTTTTCTTGAAGGGCATGACAATCATCTAAATTTCTTATCCTTCCTATTATCTTAGCATCATCAGCAAACATGTTCATGTAATTCTGTATACCAACTGGTAGATCATTTATGTAGACAATAAACATCACTGGTGCAAGAACTGAACCCTGTGGTACTCCACTTGTGACATTTCTCCAGTCCGATACATTGCCTCTGATTACTGCCCTCATTTTTCTATCAGTCAGAAAATTTTTCATCCATATTAGAAGCTTACCTGTCACCCCTCCAATATTTTCCAGTTTCCAGAACAACCTCTCTATGTGGAACTGTCGAATGCCTTTTTTAGGGCCAGATAGATGCAGTCAACCCAACCATCTCTTTCCTGTAATATATCTGTTGCTCGATCATAGAAACTGAGTAAATTCGATACACAGGATCTTCCAAATCGAAAACCATACTGTCTGTCTGAAATTATATCATTTCTCTCCAGGTGTTCTACCCATTTAGTTTTAATTATTTTTTCCAATATTCCAATTCCAATTTTTTCCAATAATGTGTGTGTGTGTATGTATATTTGTGTTGTTGAATATGACCGAAAGTCATAGTCTTTCTGCCCCTCTCCTTACTGCTATTGTTGTTTCTCGCATCTTTGTGTTGCTTGTATGTTTGGGCAATTTTTCCCTTTTTCCTAGTTCTGCATCTCTGCTTTAGTATAAATTTTGTTGTGCCATTATCATATATTTCACAAAACTTGACATACATCTCATTTACTTCATGTCCTAACAGCAAGTGTTTGTCAAATTCCTTAAGGAAATATCTGAGTTCCCCATAATGACCTCTCCACAAGTCAGGTTTTTCAACTGCTTCAAGCTCATTTTCTTCCAGATTATAATGCATTGCATACTTTATTCCCAAAAAGACATGGTCACTTTTACCCAAGTGACAATGTCACTTGGGTAAAAGGAGGGAGGTACTGAAAGGAGGAAAAGGGAGGTACCAAAGGAGGGAGGTACTGAATGATAAATATATCTTTCTCTTTCCTGGTAAATATAATATCCAGCATGGAGGGAACATCCCCTTCCCTCATCCTCGTAGCTTGTTTAACATGTAGAAACATGAATGTTTACAGGGTGAGGTTTACGAAATTATATATATATATATATATATATATATATATATATATGAATGAAAACTCACACCCCAGAAGTGACTCGAACCCATACTCCCAGAAGCAACGCAACTGGTAACTACAGGGCGCCTTAATCCGCTTGACCATCACGGCCTCGGCTATCACTTCCTTTTGACGGCCGTGATGGTCAAGCGGATTAAGGCGCCCTGTAGTTACCAGTTGCGTTGCTTCTGGGAGTATGGGTTCGAGTCACTTCTGGGGTGTGAGTTTTCATTCGCATATAGTCCTGGGGACCATTCAGGCTTGTTCGCATTTGTGTTCCTCACGTGTGCCCCAAAGAATGAGGTGATTTGGTGAAATGCTATGCCCAAGATTACCATCCGAGTTGCCGTCGGGGAAGTGGCTCAAATAGCCTCGGCTATCACTTCCTTTTGACGGCCGTGATGGTCAAGCGGATTAAGGCGCCCTGTAGTTACCAGTTGCGTTGCTTCTGGGAGTATGGGTTCGAGTCACTTCTGGGGTGTGAGTTTTCATTCGCATATAGTCCTGGGGACCATTCAGGCTTGTTCGCATTTGTGTTCCTCACGTGTGCCCCAAAGAATGAGGTGATTTGGTGAAATGCTATGCCCAAGATTACCATCCGAGTTGCCGTCGGGGAAGTGGCTCAAATAGCCTCGGCTATCACTTCCTTTTGACGGCCGTGATGGTCAAGCGGATTAAGGCGCCCTGTAGTTACCAGTTGCGTTGCTTCTGGGAGTATGGGTTCGAGTCACTTCTGGGGTGTGAGTTTTCATTCGCATATAGTCCTGGGGACCATTCAGGCTTGTTCGCATATATATATATATATATATATATATATATATATATATATATATATATATATATATATATATATATATATATATATATATATATAAAATATATAAAGTTTGTGTGTGTGTAATTTATATAAATAAATAATTAAATATTAATTTTGTTAATATCTTTTCAGGGAAAACTTGCAAGTACAATTCGTATACAAGAGGGGCAACAAGAGCCAGAGGATGTCTACTAAGAAAATATATAAGTCTTTATCCTCACACTCTTGATATATGGTCTTCTCTGGTCTCTTTATTTTCTCTCCTCACAAATGTCCCTTTTTTTTTATTTCTTTTACGTTTCTCTCCTGTTTTTCTTAACTTTTAATCTCTCCTTTCTTCCTCTCTTCTAACACCTCTCGTTTCCTGTCTCTTCTAGCTTCTCTCTTCCTTTACTTTTTATATTTGTGGTATTCATTTATGTCATTTTTATCTTGTATATTTTTCTTGTATTTTTTTCTTATCTTGTGTTTCTCTTCCCCTTCTCTTCAATGATTTCTCATTTCTCTCCTCTCTCTGTTGTTTCTGTTCTGTCTTCTCTCTCCTTGCCTTAATTTTGTTCTGTCTCCTCTTTTGTTGTGTGTGTGTCTTTCTGTCTCTGTCTCTCTCTCTCTCTCTCTCTTTCTTTCTCTTTCTTTCTCTTTCTTGCTCTCTCTCTGGCTCTCTTGCTCTCTCTCTCTGGCTCTCTCTCTCTCTCTCGCTCTCTCTCTCGCTCTCTCTCTCTGGCTCTCTTGCTCTCTCTCTCTCTGGCTCTCTCTCTCTCTCTGGCTCTCTTGCTCTCTCTCTGGCTCTCTCTCTCTCTGGCTCTCTTGCTCTCTCTCTGGCTCTCTTGCTCTCTCTCTGGCTCTCTTGCTCTCTCTCTGGCTCTCTTGCTCTCTTGCTCTCTCTCTCTGGCTCTCTCTCTCTCTCTCTCTGGCTCTGGCTCTCTCTCTCTCTGGCTCTCTCTTTCTCTCTGGCTCTGGCTCTCTCTCTCTCTGGCTCTCTCTTTCTCTCTGGCTCTGGCCCTCTCTCTCTCTCTCTCTCTCTCTCCCCCTCTCTTTCTCTCTTTCTCTGGCTCTCTCGCTCTCTCTCTCTGGCTCTCTCTCTCTCTGGCTCTCTCTCTCTGGCTCTGACTCTCTCTCTAGCTCTGACTCACTCTCTCTCTGGCTCACGCTCTCTCTCTCTGGCTCTGGCTCTCTATCTCTCTCTGGCTCTGGCTCTGGCTCTCTCTCTCTCTCTGGCTCTCTCTCTCTCTCTCTGGCTCTCTCTGGCTCTCTCTTTCTCTCTCGCTCTCTCTTTCTCTCTGGCTCTCTCTCTCTCTCTGGCTCTGGCCCTCTCTCTTTCTCTGGCTCTCTCGCTCTCTCTGGCTCTCGCTCTCTCTGGCTCTCGCTCTCTGGCTCTCTCTCTCTCTGGCTCTCTCTCTCTCTGGCTCTCTCTCTCTCTCTGGCTCTCTCTGGCTCTGGCTCTCTCTCTCTGGCTCTGACTCTCTCTCTAGCTCTGACTCTCTCTCTAGCTCTGACTCACTCTCTCTCTGGGTCTGGCTCACGCTCTCTCTGGCTCTCTCTCTCTCTGGCTCTGGCTCTCTCTCTCTCTGGCTCTGGCTCTCTCTTTCTCTCTGGCTCTCTCTCTCTCTCTCTGGCTCTCTCTCTCTCTCTCTGGCTCTGGCTCTCTCTCTCTCTCTCTGGCTCTGACTCTCTCTCTCTCTGGCTCTGGCTCACGCTCTCTCTCTGGCTCTCGCTCTCTCTCTCTGGCTCTCATATTTCATTTGATTTAAAAATGTCTGAGATTTTTACTTAATCTAAGTTATATTGCATGGTGCTAATATGAATATTATACATGACTTTTTTCTTTTCTTTCTCTCTCTCTTTCTCCCTTTCTTTCTTTCTCTTTCTTTCCTTCTCTCTCTTTTTCTTTCTCTTTCTACATGAATATTATACTTGACTGTTTACATTCACTTGTAGATTTTTATTTTTAGTTAATTAGTCCTAAACTTTTGATTAATAGATTTTTATTATTAGTCATAGAAGAACTATATTGTTATATGTATACTCGGAAAATTTTACTTGTTTTAGTTTTAAGTAACAATAACTGCTTATAACGTCAGACTGATCTCAGCATGACATGAATCACAGGCTGCTTGATCACAAAATCTATTGTGTTCACATATTGCATATATAGATTTTTATAGATTTTTAAATTTTTACTTTTATATTCTGTTATAGATATAGTCTATATATTTCGAGCTATTACATATATTTTGTTGTATTACTCATTCTTAATTAAATAAATATAATATTTTAATTCTCTTTTTGTACCCTATTTATTTGTAATTTACACATACATATATAGGATGTCCATTTCTTTCTCAGATATGTCTTCTTTCTTTCTCTCCCTTTCTATTTCAGATATGAATTAAAAAATTATTATACCCTAATTTTGCCCTAAACGTTTTAATGTAGGTAATTAAAAGATTATAAAAAAGTTTTTAGAAATGTTAATTATTTACGTTCTAAGGTTGTATATAAAAGTTCTCAAAAAACCTTTTCTAAACGTAATTATAAACGTGCTGAAAACAATGAAATGTCGTTTTTAGGATGTTTTAAAAACATGAAAATGTTTGCTGGGGAGTTGGGGATGGTGGGGACAGGGGAATGCTGGGGAGGACAAAGGGACAGGTGAATGGGAGATGGTGGGGGAGGAAGAAGGACAGGGGAGGGGAAAATGGTAAGGAGGACGATGGGACAGGGAAGTGGGAATAGTGGGGATGATGTGGGGACAGGGAAGTGGGAAGGACGAGAGGACTGTGGAATGGGGAATAGCAAAGTGAATTATAATTATATATATTAATTAATTCTTATAAATTTCCAGAAGCCTGTATCAACACCCACACTAATGCAACTGAAAGAGATGTTGAGACAAGTATTGCTGATATGTTGAAGAACGCCCCAAACAAACTCGGTGGAAACAGATACAAGGTAAAGTTTGCCAATTTGCTGTAGTCTAATTCAATTTCTTTTTAGTAATCTTCGAGAACATTTATGCTATGAATAAGATAAAATAATGTAACTGATTTTGATTTATTTACTATTTATTATTTATTTACCGTTATTAGTATAATAGATCTCGTAATAATTTTGCAAAAATAATGGCATTTACTATTTTAAAAAGCTCGGGTGCAGGGGGGGGGGGTTATGTAAAAGCCTGGTTTGTGCCTCGGAGAGGCTATGGGATCCAGTAAGATCGTCCTTCCTTTCCTCCCTAGAATCTGGATGTAGCAGGTGCTCAATTGTCAAAAGTGAAAAATTGGTTTTGTCTTCCGAATGCACCATTTCTGTAAATTTGCTAATAATCTTTTAAAAATAGTAAATGCCATTATTTTTGCAAAATTATTACGAGATCTATTATACTAATAACGGTTTGATAAAATACAGTAGACTGCCTACTGGATAATAGTTCCAGTCCACCTGTAGACAGGGATCTCACATCAGCTTGTATATTATACAAGGATAAGATTTGATTTACTTTTGTATTTATATGCATATATGCATTTATATGCATTATTCTCTAGAATAATAGATCTCGTAATAATTTTGCAAAAATAGTGGCATTTACTATTTTAAAAAGCTCGGGTGCAGGGGGGGGGGGGGTTGTGTAAAAGCCTGGTTTGTGCCTCGGAGAGGCTATGGGATCCAGTAAGATCGTCCTTCCTTTCCTCCCTAGAATCTGGATGTAGCAGGTGCTCAATTGTCAAAAGTGAAAAATTGGTTTTGTCTTCCGAATGCACCATTTCTGTAAATTTGCTAATAATCTTTTAAAAATAGTAAATGCCATTATTTTTGCAAAATTATTACGAGATCTATTATACTAATAACGGTTTGATAAAATACAGTAGACTGCCTACTGGATAATAGTTCCAGTCCACCTGTAGACAGGGATCTCACATCAGCTTGTATATTATACAAGGATAAGATTTGATAAATTCAGTTATTTGACTGAACACTGGCTCTGTTTAAATCAGAGATTTAAACATACATAGTCTAACCTAGCTCCATAACTAACAGCCATTAGCCATTCATGCACAGCCATCAGCTGGGCCATAGACCGGCAATTTTGCTTTTTTCCCAAGCCGGTCTGTTTTTTTTCGATGCCTCAGTGGCCCATGCACAGGTCCGTTCAAGGGGATTAAATAGCCGTTCTATGGCCCCAGGGTTTGTATTTTATCAAACTCTTATTAGAATAATAGATTTCGTAATAATTTTGCAAAAATAGTAGCATTTACTATTTTAAAAAGCTCGGGTGCAGGGGGGGGGGGGGGGGTTATGTAAAAGCCTGGTTTGTGCCTCGGAGAGGCTATGGGATCCAGTAAGATCGTCCTTCCTTTCCTCCCTAGAATCTGGATGTAGCAGGTGCTCAATTGTCAAAAGTGAAAAATTGGTTTTGTCTTCCGAATGCACCATTTCTGTAAATTTGCTAATAATCTTTTAAAAATAGTAAATGCCATTATTTTTGCAAAATTATTACGAGATCTATTATACTAATAACGGTTTGATAAAATACAGTAGACTGCCTACTGGATAATAGTTCCAGTCCACCTGTAGACAGGGATCTCACATCAGCTTGTATATTATACAAGGATAAGATTTGATTTACTTTTGTATTTATATGCATATATGCATTTATATGCATTATTCTCTAGAATAATAGATCTCGTAATAATTTTGCAAAAATAGTGGCATTTACTATTTTAAAAAGCTCGGGTGCAGGGGGGGGGGGGGGGTTTGTGTAAAAGCCTGGTTTGTGCCTCGGAGAGGCTATGGGATCCAGTAAGATCGTCCTTCCTTTCCTCCCTAGAATCTGGATGTAGCAGGTGCTCAATTGTCAAAAGTGAAAAATTGGTTTTGTCTTCCGAATGCACCATTTCTGTAAATTTGCTAATAATCTTTTAAAAATAGTAAATGCCATTATTTTTGCAAAATTCCTGAATATTGTCAAAATGACGGAAACCCATATGTCAAAAACACATGGAGATATACCAATCCTGGAAGACATTCTTCCATCCCCACTTGAAACTGTTGAGCAGGTGGAAAGTCTGTCACATGAGTTAAAAGTTAACAGTGAATATAAAAAGAGTATGGTAAGTGTTGCTTAATTCTTTTAGCCTGAGTATGGTAAGTGTTGCTGAATTTTTTTAGCCTTGTACATATGTCTTTTGATTAGTTTTTTTGCAGATGAAGGAAGGTGGGGTGGCACATAATTGATTGTTCAGTGTTATGTTTAAGGTACAAATAAAACAAAAGCAAAAGTTACTCAAATTCGTTGATTTTTGTAATAGTTAAGAAGGAAAATATTTTAATGCTATTTATTTAATACAGTTGGAAATTAGAAAATCTAATGTTGAGATTGAAAGATATATATTATTCTCTATTACCTTACAGCTTATGCATTATTTTAACAGGTCCAGACGCTGTCTCAAATGGGCGGTGCAAGCTGTGGAGACACAGTGAGACGAATGATGAGGAGGATAGGGACCTATGGGGTCTGGTCTCAGTATTCACTCGTTGGGCGCAAGAGGAAACGTGTCTTCAAAACCTTGGATATTTGTAATGTAATAATAAGTACGTAAATTTGACATTTTTTTGGATTATATATATGTCTGCATGTAT